>NC_059222.1:44222605-44230105 GCF_020615455.1 Coregonus clupeaformis | reverse complement strand
CACCCTGTAGTGTATAGTACCAATAACCCACATCCTGTAGTGTCTAGAACCAATAACCCACACCCTGTAGTGTCTAGTACCAATAACCCACACCCTGTAGTGTCTAATACCAATAACCCACACCCTGTAGTGTCTAGTACCAATAACCCACATCCTGTAGTGTCTAGAACCAATAACCCACACCCTGTAGTGTCTAGTACCAATAACCCACACCCTGTAGTGTCTAGAACCAATAACTCACACCCTGTAGTGTCTAGTACCAATAACCCCACACCCTGTAGTGTCTAATACCAATAACCCACACCCTGTAGTGTCTAGTACCAATAACCCACACCCTGTAGTGTCTAGTACCAATAACCCACCCCTGTAGTGTCTAGTACCAATAACCACACCCTGTAGTGTCTAGTACCAATAACCCACACCCTGTAGTGTATAGTGAAGACACACGTCCTACTGTTACATCCTTCTCTGACTGCCCACTACAGCGCTAGGCTGTGTCCCAAATGACTTCCTAATGCCTACAGTAGTGCACTCACTTTTGACAAGACCCATATGGGCCCAGGTCTAAAGTAGGGGCACTATATGGGAGATAGGATGCCATTTAGGACACATTACTGGTATGGTGACGATACATAACATCCTTCTCTGCCCACTGTGCTGTAGACCGTATTCATAACATCCTTCTCTCATCACCACAGAGACTGGCCTAACCACACAGACGTATATCCCTACTATACCTAGGCCCCATCACCCACAACAGCTTCCCTAATAACCACCATGGAATGTTTTCACTGGGAGAAACTCTCTTCTCTCTCTCTCTCTCTCTCTCTCTCTCTCTCTCTCTCTCTCTCTCTCTCTCTCTCTCTCTCTCTCTCTCTCTCCCTCTCTCTCTCTCTCTCTCTCTCCTCTTTCTCTCTCTCCTATTCTTCTCTCTCTCTCTCTCTCTCTCTCTCTCTCTCTCTCTCTCTCTCTCTCTGTGTGTCCCCCCCCCTCTCTCTATAACCCTGCATTCAAAAGGACATATCATTTGAAATGCATTGATACTCACTTCTCTGGATATATCCCTGCCCAGCATTAACCTCAAGGCTGGGCTGGCAGCAACCAATCAGATCATACGAGTAAGGACAGGCACTGAGTCCCAACGCAAAGCACAAAACAAAGAGCCTCTCTCTGTATATACAGTATATACTCAACATCTCTCCTCTCTCTCTCTTATCTGTTTACCATATTGTATGTATGGTGAAAAGCAGACATGGGAAAGGTTCAAATAATTAATAGGTAATTAGATTGGATGCTTAACAACAAGAATAAATAATTCTGAAGGATTTGTTTTAAAGGTTATTTGACTGAAAAGATCAAGCAAGTCCCTATGACCTTTACTGATAGGACATCCCCCACCGTCCACTATAACCTTTAGGGATTGGACATCCCCACCGTCCACTATAACCTTTAGGGATTGGACATCCCCACCGTCCACTATAACTTTACTGATAGGACATCCCCACCGTCCACTATAACCTTTACTGATAGGACATCCCCCACCGTCCACTATAACTTTTACTGATAGGACGTCCCCCCACCGTCCACTATAACCTTTAGGGATTGGACATCCCACCGTCCACTATAACCTTTACTGATAGGACATCCCCCACCGTCCACTTAACCTTTTACTGATAGGCGTCCCCACCGTCCACTATAACCTTTACTGATAGGGACGTCCCCCCACCGTCCACTATAACTTTTACTGATAGGACATCCCCACCGTCCCACTCATAACCTTTTACTGATAGGACGTCCCCCACCGCCCACTATAATTCTTTACTGATAGGACGTCCCCCCACCGTCCTATAACCTTTACTGATAGGGCGTCCCCCCACCGTCCACTATAACCTTTACTGATAGGACGTCCCCCCACCGTCCCACTATAACCTTTACTGATAGGACGTCCCCCACCGTCCCACTATAACCTTTACTGATAGGACGTCCCCCACCGTCCCACTATAACCTTTAGGATTGGACATCCCCCCACCGTCCCACTATAACCTTTAGGATTGGACATCCCCCCACCGTCCACTATAACCTTTAGGGATTGGACATCCCACCGTCCACTATAACCTTTAGGGATTGGACATCCCCCACCGTCCACTATAACCTTTAGGGATTGGACATCCCCCACACCACCATCCACTATAACCTTTTAGGATTGGACATCCCCCACCGTCCACTATAACCTTTGGGGATTGGACATCCCCCCACCGTCCCTATAACCTTTAGGGATTGGACATCCCCACCGTCCACTATAACCTTTAGGGATTGGACATCCCCCCACCGTCCACTATAACCTTTAGGGATTGGACATCCCCCCCACCGTCCACTATAACTTCAAATTTAGATTGGACATCCCCCACCGTCCACTATAACTTTACTGATGGGACGTCCCCCCACCGTCCACTATAACCTTTTAGGGATTGGACATCCCCCACCGTCCACTATAACCTTTTGGGATTGGACATCCCCCACCGTCCACTATACTTTAGGGATTGGACATCCCCCCACCGTCCACTATAACCTTTAGGATTGGACATCCCCCCACCGTCCACTATAACCTTTAGGATTGGACATCCCCCCACCGTCCACTATAACCTTTTAGGGGATTGGACATCCCCCCACCGTCCACTATAACCTTTAGGGATTGGACATCCCCCCACCGTCCACTATAACCTTTGAGGATTGGACATCCCCCCACCACCATCCACTATAACCTTTAGGGATTGGACATCCCCCCACCGTCCACTATACCTTTAGGGATTGGACATCCCCCCACCGTCCACTATAACCTTTAGGGGATTGGACATCCCCCCACCGTCCACTATAACTTTTAGGGATTGGACATCCCCCACCGTCCACTATAACCTTTTTAGGGATTGGACATCCCCCCACCGTCCACTATAACCTTTAGGGATTGGACATCCCCTCCACCGTCCATATAACCTTTACTGATAGGACGTTCCCCACCGTCCACTATAACCTTTAGGGATTGGACATCCCCCACCGTCCACTATAATCTTTACTGATATGACGTCCCCCACCGTCCACTATAACTTTTTACTGATAGAACGTCCCCACCGTCCACTATAACCTTTAGGGATTGGACATCCCCCCACCGTCCACCATAACCTTTAGGGATTGGACATCCCCACCATCCACTATAACCTTTTAGGATTGGACATCCCCCACCGTCCACTATAACCTTTGAGGATTGGACATCCCCCACCGTCCACTATAACCTTTAGGGGATTGGACATCCCCCCACCGTCCACTATAACCTTCTTAGGGATTGGACATCCCCCCACCGTCCCACTATAACCTTTAGGGATTGGACATCCCCCCCACTGTCCACTATAACCTTTAGGGATTGGACATCCCCCCACCGTCCACTATAACCTTTACTGATAGGACGTCCCCCACCGTCCACTATAACCTTTAGGGATTGGACATCCCCCCCCACCGTCCACTATAACCTTTACTGATAGGACATCCCCCACCGTCCACTATAACCTTTACTGATAGACGTCCCCCTACCGTCCACTATAACCTTTACTGATAGGACGTCTCCCCACGTCCACTATAACCTTTACTGATAGGACGTCCCCACCGTCCACTATGACCTTACTGATAGGGACGTCCCCCCACCGTCCACTACCCTAACCTTTACTGATAGGACGTCCCCACCCGTCCACTATAACTTTACTGATAGGACGTCCCCCCACCGTCCCACTATAACTCCCTTTACTGATAGGACGCCACCGTCACTTATAACCTTTACTGATAGGCTCCCCCACCGTCCACTATAACCTTTACTGATAGGGACTTCCCCCACCGGTCCACTATAACCCTTTACTGATAGGACGTCCCCCACCGTCCACTAGAACTTTTACTGATAGGGGTCCCCACCGTCCACTATAACCCTTTACTGATAGGACGTCCCCCCACCGTCCACTATAACCTTTACTGATGGACGTCCCCCCACCTCACTATAACCTTTAGGATTGGACATCCCCCACCGTCCACTATAATCTTTACTGATAGGACATCACCCCACCGTCCACTATAACCTTTACTGATAGGACGTCCCCCACCGTCCACTATAACCTTTACTGATAGGACGTCCCCCCACCGTCTACTATAACCCTTTACTGATAGGACGTCCCCCACCGTCCACTATAACCTTTACTGATAGGGACGCCTCACCGTCACTCCATACCTCTTACTGATAGGGACGTCCCCCACCGTCACTATAACCTTTACTGATAGGACATCTCCCCCACCGTCCACTATAATCTTTACTGATAGGACATCCCCCACCGTCCACTATAATCTTTACTGATAGGACGTCCCCCACCGTCCCACTATAATCTTTACTGATAGGACGTCCCCCACCATCCACTAATCTTTACTGATAGGACATCCCCCCACCGTCCACTATAACCTTTAGGATTGGACATCCCCCACCGTCCACTATAACCTTTAGGGATTGGACATCCCCCACCAGTCCACTATAACCTTTAGGGATTGGACACCCCCCTACCATCCACTATAACCTTTAGGGATTGGACATCCCCCACCGTCCACTATAATCTTTACTGATAGGACGTCCCCCCACCGCGTCCACTACAATCTTTACTGATAGGACATCCCCCCACCGTCCACTATAACCTTTAGGGATTGGACATCCCCCCACCGTCCACTATAACCTTTTAGTTGGACATCCCCCCACCGTCCACTATAACCTTTAGGGATTGGACATCCCCCACCGTCCACTATAACCTTTAGGGATTGGACATCCCCCCACCGTCCACTATAACCCTTTAGGGATTGGACATCCCCCCACCGTCCCCACTATAACCTTTACTGATAGGACATCCCCACCGTCCACTATAACCTTTACTGATAGGACATCCCCCCACCGTCCACTATAACCTTTACTGATAGGACATCCCCCCACCGTCCACTATAACCTTTACTGATAGGACATCCCCCCCACCGTCCACTATAACCTTTACTGATAGGACGTCCCCCCACCGTCCACTATAACCTTTCTGATAGGGGACATCCCCACCGTCCACCATAACCTTTACTGATAGACGTCCCCCCACCGTCCACTATAACCTTTAGGGATTGGACATCCCCCCACCGTCCACTATAACCTTTACTGATTGGACATCCCCCCACCGTCCACTATAACCTTTAGGGATTGGACATCCCCCCACCGTCCACTATAACCTTTAGGGATTGGACATCCCCCCCCACCGTCCACTATAACCTTTAGGGATTGGACATCCCCCCACCGTCCACTATAACCTTTACTGATAGGACGCCCCACCGTCCCACCATAACCTTTACTGATAGGACGTCCCCCCACCGGTCCACTATAACCTTTAGGATTGGACATCCCCCCACCGTCCACTATAACCTTTAGGGATTGGACATCCCCCCACTGTCCACTATAACCTTTGGGGATTGGACATCCCCCACCGTCCACTATAACCTTTAGGGATTGGACATCCCCCCACCGTCCACTACTAACCTTTTAGGGATTGGACATCCCCCCACCGTCCACTATAACCTTTAGGGATTGGACATCCCCCAACCGTCCACTATAACCTTTAGGGATTGGACATCCCCCACCGTCCACTATAACCTTTAGGATTGGACATCCCCACCGTCCACTATAACCTTTAGGATTGGACATCCCCCCACCCGAATCACTATAACCTTTACTGATAGGACGTCCCCCACCGTCCACTATAACCTTTACTGATAGGACATCCCCCCACCGTCCACTATAACCTTTAGGGATTGGACATCCCCCCCACCGTCCACTATAACCTTTAGGGATTGGACATCCCCCCCACCGTCCACTATAATCTTTACTGATAGGACATCCCCACCGTCCACTATATACCTTTTACTGATAGGTCCCCCACCGTCCACTACTAACCTTTACTGATAGGACATCCCCCACCGTCCCACTATAACCTTTACTGATAGGACATCCCCCCACCGTCCACTATAACCTTTACTGATAGGCGTCCCCCCACCGTCCACCGATAACCTTTACTGATAGGACGTCCCCCACCGTTCACCATAACCTTTACTGATAGGACGTCCCCACCGTCCCACTATAACCTTTTAGGGATTGGACATCCCCACCGTCCACTATAACCTTTAGGGATTGGACATCCCCCCACCGTCCACTATAACTTTTACTGATAGGACATCCCCCACCGTCCACCATAACCTTTAGGGATTGGACATCCCCCCACCGTCCACTATAACCTTTACTGATAGGACATCCCCACCGTCCACCATAACCTTTACTGATAGGACGTCCCCCCACCGTCCACTATAATCTTTACTGATAGGACGTCCCCCACCGTCCACTATAATCTTTACTGATAGGATGTCCCCACCGTCCACCATAACCTTTACTGATAGGACGTCCCCACATCGCCCACCATAACCTTTACTGATAGGACGCCCCCCACCGCCCACTATAATCTTTTCTGATAGGACGTCCCCCCCACCGTCCACTATAATCTTTACTGATAGGACGTCCCCCACCGTCCCACTATAATCTTTTCTGATAGGACGTCCCCCACCGTCCACTATAATCTTTACTGATAGGGACGTCCCCCACCGTCCACTATAATCTTTTCTGATAGGACGTCCCCCACCCCGTCCACTATAATCTTTTCTGATAGGACGTCCCCCACCATCCACTATAATCTTTCTGATAGGACGCCCCCCACCATCCACTATAATCTTTACTGATTGGACATCCCCCCACCGTCCACTATAATCTTTACTGATTGGACATCCCCCACCGTCCACTATAACCTTTAGGGATTGGACATCCCCACCGTCCACTATAACCTTTTGAGGATTGGACATCCCCCACCGTCCACTATAACCTTTAGGGATTGAACATCCCCCACCGTCACTATAACCTTTAGGGATTGGACATCCCTCCACCGTCCACTATAATCTTTAGGGATTGGACATCCCCCCACCGTCTCCACTATAACCTTTTAGGGATTGGACATCCCCACCGTCCACTATAACCTTTAGGGATTGGACATCCCCACCGTCCACTATAACCTTTAGGGATTGGACATCCCCCCACCGTCCACTATAACCCTTTAGGGATTGGACATCCCCCCACCGTCCTACTACAACCTTTAGGGATTGGACATCCCCCACCGTCCACTATACCCTTTAGGGATTGGACATCCCCCCACCGTCACTATAACCTTTAGGGATTGGACATCCCCCCACCGTCCACTACAACCTTTACTGATAGGACATCCCCCACCGTCCACTATAACCTTTAGGGATTGGACATCCCCCCACCGTCCACTATAACCTTTACTGATAGGACATCCCCCCACCGTCCACCATAACCTTTAGGGATTGGACGCCCCCCCACCGTCACTATAA
>NC_059222.1:44187605-44215105 GCF_020615455.1 Coregonus clupeaformis | reverse complement strand
CTCCTCTTCTCCTCATCTACTCCTCCTCTGCTCCTCCTCTACTCTTCCTCTACTCCTCCTCTTCTCCTCCTCTACTCCTTCTCAGCTCCTCCTCTGCTCCTCCCCTTCTCCTCCGCTTCTCCTCTGCTCCTCCTCTACTCCTCCTCTACTCCTCCTCTTCTCCTCCTCTACTCCTCCTCTGCTCCTCCTCTGCTCCTCCCCTTCTCCTCCGCTTCTCCTCTTCTCCTCCTCTACTCCTCCACTCCTCCTCTTCTCCTCCTCTACTCCTCCTCTACTCCTCCTCTTCTCCTCCTCTTCTCCTCCTCTACTCCTCATCTACTCCTCCTCTGCTCCTCCTCTACTCCTCCTCTTCTCCTCCTCTTCTCCTCCTCTACTCCTCCTCTTCTCTCCTCTACTCCTCCTCTTCTCCTCCTCTTCTCCTCCTCTACTCTTCCTCTTCTCCTCCTCTACTCCTCATCTGCTCCCTCCACTACTCCTCCTCTTCTCCTCCTCTTCTCCTCCTCTTCTCATCCTCTACTCCTCCTCTTCTCCTCCTCTACTCCTCCTCTGCTCCTCCTCTACTCCTCCTATTCTCCTCCTCTTCTCCTCCTCTTCTCATCCTCTAATCCTCCTCTACTCCTCCTCTTCTCCTCCTCTCCTCCTCTTCCTCTGCTCCTCCTCCCCTCCTCCTCCTCCTCTTCTCCTCCTCTTCTCCTCCTCTACTCCTCCTCTACTCCTCCTCTACTCCTCTTCTCCTCCTCTTCTCCTCCTCCTCTACTCCTCCTCTTCTCCTCCTCTACTCCTCCTCTACTCCTCCTCTACTCCTCTTCTCCTCCTCTTCTCCTCCACTACTCCTCCTCTTCTCCTCCTCTCCTCCTCCTCCTCTTCTCCTCCTCTTCTCCTCCTCTACTCCTCCTCTTCTCCTCCTCTACTCCTCCTCTTCTCCTCCTCTACTCCTCCTCTTCTCCTCCTCTTCTCCTCCTCTACTCCTCATCTGCTCCTCCACTACTCCTCCTCTTCTCCTCCTCTACTCAACCTATTCTCCTCCTCTTCTCATCCTCTACTCCTCCTTTTCTCCTAATCTACTCCTTCTCTGCTCCTCCTCTGCTCCTCCTCTACTCCTCCTATTCTCCTCCTCTTCTCATCCTCTAATCCTCCTCTACTCCTCCTCTTCTCCTCCTCTCCTCCTCCTCCTCTGCTCCTCCTCCCCTCCTCATCCTCTTCTCCTCCTCTTACTCCTCCTCTACTCCTCCTCTACTCCTCCTCTACGCCTCTTCTCCTCCTCTGCTCCTCCTCTACTCCTCCTCTACTCCTCCTCTTCTCCTCATCTACTCCTCCTCTTCTCCTCCTCCTCTGCTCCTCCTGCCCTCATCCTCCTCCTCTTCTCCTCCTCTTCTCCTCCTCTACTCCTCCTCTTCTCCTCCTCTGCTCCTCCCCTTCTCCTCCGCTTCTCCACTTCTCCTCCTCTACTCCTCCTCTTCTCCTCCACTACTCCTCCTCTTCTCCTCCTCTCCTCCTCCTCCTCTTCTCCTCATCTTCTCCTCCTCTTCTCCTCCTCTTCTCCTCCTCTACTCCTCCTCTACTCCTCCTCTTCTCCTCCTCTACTCCCTCCTCTTCACCTCCACTACTCCTCCTCTCCTCCTCTCCTCTCCTCTTCTCCCTCATCTTCTCCTCCTCTACTCCTCCTCTTCTCCTCCTCTTCTCCTCCTCTTCTCCTCCTCTTCTCCTCCCTCTACTCCTCCTCTTCTCCTCCTCTGCTCCTCCCTTCTCCTCCGTCTCCACTTCTCCTCCTCTACTCCTCCTCTTCTCCTCCATACTCCTCCTCTTCTCCTCCTCTCCTCCTCCTCCCCTCTTCTCCTCATCTTCTCCTCCTCTTCTCCTCCTCTACTCCTCCTCTTCTCATCCTCTACTCCTCCTCTTCTCCTCCTCTACTCCTCATCTACTCCTCCTCTTCTCCTCCTCTACTCCTCCTCTTCTCCTCCTCTGCTCCTCCCCTTCTCCTCCGCTTCTCCACTTCTCCTCCTCTACTCCTCCTCTTCTCCTCCACTACTCCTCCTCTTCTCCTCCTCTCCTCCTCCTCTTCTCCTCATCTTCTCCTCTCCTCCTCCTCCTCTACCCCTCCTCTCCTCCTCCTCTTCTCCTCATCTTCTCCTCCTCTACTCCTCCTCTTCTCCTCCTCTTCTCCTCCTCTACTCCTCCTCTTCTCCACCTCTCCTCCTCCTCCTCTTCTCCTCCTCTACTCCTCCTCTTCTCCTCCTCTACTCCTCCTCTTCTCCTCCTCTACTCCTCCTCTTCTCCTCCTCTTCTCCTCCTCTACTCCTCCTCTTCTCCTCCTCTACTCCTCCTCTTCTCCTCCTCTACTCCTCCTCTTCTCCTCCTCTACTCCTCCTCTTCTCCTCCTCTCCTCCTCTTCTCCTCTTCTTCTCCTCCTCTACTCCTCCTCTTCTCCTCCTCTACTCCTCCTCTTCTCCTCCTCTACTCCTCCTCTTCTCCTCCTCTACTCCTCCACTACTCCTCCTCTACTTCTCCTCAACTCCTCATCTTCTCTCTCATCTTGTTTTGCAGCAGCTCCCTCTTCACTGTTTGCTTTCCAACTGTGTTTGTTTAGAATCTACTGACAGATTGTTTCACTCCCTTCTGGTTTCCCATCATTGGGCCTTGTGGGTGTCAAACACCTTTTTTCCAGTGGCACATTCATTGACTAGCTAACGACATGGTTGCCATATGCAACACAGCAGCCCACAAGTTGATTTATATGTTGGGACAGAGACAAACAATTCAGAGAGAGCGAGAGCGAGAGCGAGAGAGAGAGAGAGAGAGAGAGAGAGAGAGAGAGAGAGAGAGAGAGAGAGAGAGAGAGAGAGAGAGAGAGACTCTCTGTTTGTGCTTTGCGTTGGGACTCAGGACCTCAGAGCATGTTTGGTAGAAAAGTCTCAATCGTCAGTTATATGAAATGGTGCCAATATTGTACTGTCACTAAGTATGATCACATTTATTTTACAGGTACAGTGAGGGAAAAAAGTATTTGATCCCCTGCTGATTTTGTACGTTTGCCCACTGATAAAGAAATGATCAGTCTATAATTTTAATGGTAGGTTTATTTGAACAGTGAGAGACAGAATAACAACAAAAAATGTTATAAATTGATTTGCATTTTAATGAGGGAAATAAGTATTTGACCCCAATCACAGAGGTCAGACGTTTCTTGTAGTTGGCCACCAGGTTTGCACACATCTCAGGAGGGATTTTGTCCCACTCCTCTTTGCAGATCTTCTCCAAGTCATTAAGGTTTCGATGCTGACGTTTGGCAACTCGAACCTTCAGCTCCCTCCACAGATTTTCTATTGGATTAAGGTCTGGAGACTGGCTAGGCCACTCCAGGACCTTAATGTGCTTCTTGAGCCACTCCTTTGTTGCCTTGGCTGTGTGTTTTGGGTCATTGTCATGCTGGAATACCCATCCACGACCCATTTTCAACGCCCTGACTGAGGGAAGGAGGTTCACAACCAAGATTTGACGGTACATGGCCCCGTCCATCGTCCCTTTGATGCGGTGAAGTTGTCCTGTCCCCTTAGCAGAAAAACACCCCCAAAGCATAATGTTTCCACCTCCATGTTTGACGGTGGGGATGGTGTTCTTGGGGTTCAAACACGGCGAGTTGAGTTGATGCCAAAGAGCTCGATTTTGGTCTCATCTGACCACATCACTTTCACCCAGTTCTCCTCTGAATCATTCAGATGTTCATTGGCAAACTTCAGACGGGCCTGTATATATGCTTTCTTGAGCAGGGGGACCTTGCGGGCGCTGCAGGATTTCAGTCCTTCACGGTGTAGTGTGTTACCAATTGTTTTCTTGGTGACTATGGTCCCAGCTGCCTTGAGATCATTGACAAGATCCTCCCGTGTAGTTCTGGGCTGATTCCTCACCGTTTACAGGATCATTGCAACTCCACGAGGTGAGATCTTGCATGGAGCCCCAGGCCGAGGGAGATTGACAGTTATTTTGTGTTTCTTCCATTTGCGAATAATCACACCAATTGTTGTCACCTTCTCACCAAGCTGCTCGGCGATGGTCTTGTAGCCCATTCCAGCCTTGTGTAGGTCTACAATCTTGTCCCTGACATCCTTGGAGAGCTCTTTGGTCTTGGCCATGGTGGAGAGTTTGGAATCTGATTGATTGATTGCTTCTGTGGACAGGTGTCTTTTATACAGGTAACAAGCTGAGATTAGGAGCACTCCCTTTAAGAGTGTGCTCCTAATCTCAGCTCGTTACCTGTATAAAAGACACCTGGGAGCCAGAAATCCTTCTGATTGAGAGGGGGTCAAATTCTTATTTCCCTCATTAAAATGCAAATCAATTTATAACATTCTTGACATGCGTTTTTCTGGATTATTTTATTGTTATTCTGTCTCTCACTTTTCAAATAAACCTACCATTAAAATTATAGACTGATCATTTCTTTGTCAGTGGGCAAACGAACAAAATCAGAAGGGGATTAAATACTTTTTTCCCCTCACTGTATAAGAAAGGTGAAATCTTATTGTAAGTGTTTATAATTTCATTGTTACTATATTTTGAAAGCATTTCAGTGATTTCATGCCCTATTGCCCCCACTTTTGTTGAACATGAGAAATGTAATATATCTTCTTTTTTTTTTACTAAGTACTTGAGCTTTTGTCCCTCAAAGTAAGTACACCTCAGCAATTGATAACTATTTTTACCAGAAATGTGAGTTCCAGACCTTTCTAGAACTATGCAGCATCACCAGTTATTGTTAATGGCCATCTCGTGAAAAATAATGACTTGTGGGATATGAGCTCCTTATATCCAGACAGGCTGTTAAAACATTATGCAGTGAGAGAGTGAGAGGTGGTATGTAAGGTAATGGTATGTAAAGTAATGGTATGTAAAGGAATGGTTTGTAAAGGAATGGTATGTAAAGCAATGGTATGTAATGGAAAGTAGAATGTCCACGCAAAAATACAGTCTTCAGCGACTGAGGTTCTCTCCAATTGAATGCTGTCTGTCCCTGGTCTCGCTCTGTCTGTCTGGAGAAGCAGCAGACATGCTATTTTGGATATGCATCTCAACTGGCACCCTTTTCCCTATATAGTGCACTACTTTTGACCAGGGTCCATAGGGGTTCTGGTAAAAAGTGGTGCACTACATAGAAAATAGGGTGCTATTTGGGACTCCAGTATAGTGAGTCAGCTCTGTCTGTCTGGCTGGTAACTATAGCTGTGACTTCTGGGCTGTGAAGACCCCGAGGAGGACCTGTGTTCAAATAGTATTTGAAATAATTTCAAATAATTTATCTGTGCTTGATTGAGCTTGCCTCGAACAAGTAGACAAGTGTGAAAACTCCAAACCCCACCCATGGCACTCTAGGCAGGCTAAGGGGAAACAATCAAACGTTTTTGAAAGATTTAGAATACTGTTTGAAACCAGGTCACAAGGAGCAGGTCTGATCCGCATCAGGGATTAGCCCAGGAGCAGTTGGAATACATCCAGAAATATGACTGGCTAAATCCTTATTATGCAACGAGTCACTGGCCCAAATCCTATATGAACCTCAGAGTGAGGAACTGAACTGGGCCCTGTGAAGTCTGAAGATATTAAACCCGTTTCATCTGAACCAAAAAAAATTATCCTCAGAAAGCTAGGGAACCCTTTTACAGCTGGTCTACCTGAATTATATTACAATAATGACCAAATGCCATTTAATAATGACCAAATGCTTACTGTATATTTCAATAATAAAGAATGCTATTGGCTATCTTGTCAGTGAGGAGGGTGGTATTGCCTAATATCTGCATGGATTTATCTTCTAGTATAAATCATGGTAATGCATTGAAAGGTCATTTTGTGGCACATTATTAGTCATTGCCGCTCATTATTGTGATGGCAGCGACGATGACGTTCCACTCTTCACCATTGATTTTCATGTTCTAAGTGGCCTATACTGTATGTCTTGCTGATGTGATGCTTTGACAGAGTAGAGGGGATTGAGAACGTGTGTAACCTGGTAAGCTTTCTCTAATTGTCGTGACAGAAGGAACTAAATCAACCTCAGTTGAAAGTCATTCCTTAATGGGCCAATCAGCTGTTGAAGCAATAACAAAGCGTGATCCCCAGTCCCCGTTTCGGGTAAAAAGCTGTGGGATGGGTCTGGAGAAATGTTAAAACTCTCAAATTCATAGACAGAGCTACAGTGGGGAAAAAAAATATTTAGTCAGCAACCAATTGTGCAAGTTCTCCCACTTAAAAAGATGAGAGAGGCCTGTAATTTTCATCATAGGTACACGTCAACTATGACAGACAAAATGAGGAGAAAAAATCCAGAAAATCACATTGTAGGATTTTTAATGAATTTATTTGCAAATTATGGTGGAAAATAAGTATTTGGTCAATAACAAAAGTTTCTCAATACTTTGTTACAGTGGGGGAAAAAAAGTATTTAGTCAGCCACCAATTGTGCAAGTTCTCCCACTTAAAAAGATGAGAGGGCCTGTAATTTTCATCATAGGTACACGTCAACTATGACAGAAAATTGAGAAAAAAAATCCAGAAAATCACATTGTAGGATTTTATGAATTTATTTGCAAATTATGGTGGAAAAGAAGTATTTGGTCACCTACAAACAAGCAAGATTTCTGGCTCTCACAGACCTGTAACTTCTTCTTTAAGAAGTTCCTCTGTCCTCCACTCGTTACCTGTATTAATGGCACCTGTTTGAACTTGTTATCAGTATAAAAGACACCTGTCCACAACCTCAAACAGTCACACTCCAAACTCCACTATGGCCAAGACCAAAGAGCTGTCAAAGGACACCAGAAACAAAATTGTAGATCTGCACCAGGCTGCGAAGACTGAATCTGCAATAGGTAAGCAGCTTGGTTTGAAGAAATCAACTGTGGGAGCAATTATTAGGAAATGGAAGACATACAAGACCACTGATAATCTCCCTCGATCTGAGGCTCCATGCAAGATCTCACCCCGTGGGTTCAAAATGATCACAAGAACGGTGAGCAAAAATCCCAGAACCACACGGGGGGACCTAGTGAATGACCTGCAGAGAGCTGGGACCAAAGTAACAAAGCCTACCATCAGTAACACACTACGCCGCCAGGGACTCAAATCCTGCAGTGCCAGACGTGTCCCCCTGCTTAAGCCAGTACATGTCCAGGCCCGTCTGAAGTTTGCTAGAGTGCATTTGGATGATCCAGAAGAGGATTGGGAGAATGTCATATGGTCAGATGAAACCAAAATATAACTTTTTGGTAAAAACTCAACTCGTCATGTTTGGAGGACAAAGAATGCTGAGTTGCATCCAAAGAACACCATACCTACTGTGAAGCATGGGGGTGGAAACATCATGCTTTGGGGCTGTTTTTCTGCAAAGGGACCAGGACGACTGATCCGTGTAAGGAAAGAATGAATGGGGCCATGTATCGTGAGATTTTGAGTGAAAACCTCCTTCCATCAGCGAGGGCATTGAAGATGAAACGTGGCTGGGTCTTTCAGCATGACAATGATCCCAAACACACCGCCCGGGCAACGAAGGAGTGGCTTCGTAAGAAGCATTTCAAGGTCCTGGAGTGGCCTAGCCAGTCTCCAGATCTCAACCCCATAGAAAATCTTTGGAGGGAGTTGAAAGTCTGTGTTGCCCAGCGACAGCCCCCAAAACATCAGCTCTAGAGGAGATCTGCATGGAGGAATGGGCCAAAATACCAGCAACAGTGTGTGAAAACCTTGTGAAGACTTACAGAAAACGTTTGACCGGTGTCATTGCCAACAAAGGGTATATAACAAAGTATTGAGAAACTTTTGTTGTTGACCAAATACTTATTTTCCACCATAATTTGCAAATAAATTCATTAAAAATCCTACAATGTGATTTTCTGGATTATTTTTTCTCATTTTGTCTGTCATAGTTGACGTGTACCTATGATGAAAATTACAGGCCTCTCTCATCTTTTTAAGTGGGAGAACTTGCACAATTGGTGGCTGACTAAATACTTTTTTTCCCCACTGTATATGCCCTTTGTTGGCAATGACACAGGTCAAACGTTTTCTGTAAGTCTTCACAAGGTTTTCACACACTGTTGCTGGTATTTTGGCCCATTCCTCCATGCAGATCTCCTCTAGAGCAGTGATGTTTTGGGGCTTTCGCTGGGCAACACAGACTTTCAACTCCCTCCAAAGATTTTCTATGGGGTTGAGATCTGGGGACTGGCTAGGCCACTCCAGGACCTTGAAATGCTTCTTATCAGCCACTCCTTCGTTGCCCGGCGGTGTGTTTGGGATCATTGTCATGCTGAAAGACCCAGCCACGTTTCATCTTCAATGCCCTTGCTGATGGAAGGAGGTTTTCACTCAAAATCTCACGATACATGGCCCCATTCATTCTTTCCTTTACACGGATCAGTCGTCCTGGTCCCTTTGCAAAAACACAGCCCCAAAGCATGTTGTTTCCACCCCCATGCTTCACAGTACGTATGGTGTTCTTTGGATGCAACTCAGCATTCTTTGTCCTCCAAACACGACGAGTTGAGTTTTTACCAAAAAGTTATATTTTGGTTTCATCTGACCATATTACATTCTCCCAATCCTCTTCTGGATCATCCAAATGCACCGCTGAGGTTCGTGAATAATGTTGTTTTTGTTCCAGTTCTGTTTAGAGAAGCGCTCTAATAATCCACAGTACCCATTTTGGGGGGAGTCAAAATGACTCTTCACGGTTGGGATGGAAATAAACAACAGAGCAGATAGATTTGAACTGAGTCTAATGAATCCTGGTTTGTTTTGTCGACTGACTTTTCTACAGGCCTCCATTCAGACTCCTTTATTAAAGACCTCTTGGTATTCACATTCACAACTCCCCTTCTGGCAATACCCTGTATTGAATATGACCTTCAGTATAATAGAAAGGGGTTCTATTGCAAAGGCCGACAGCAGAGGGGACATTGGACATCCCTGGCATATAACCCCTTGTTGAAAACAAACATAGCAGATTGAGTCGATCTTGATCTAATGTAGTTTTTTATGTGTTGTGTACGGCCTTCCCAGACGTCTAAAGTTAATTTTACTGGCACATCAATATTCTAGTTAACTCCAGTAATAATCTGACATAAACACGCTGTTATGTTATAACTGTTAGTTACTCTTTTAAGGCCAGGCACCACAGGCTAATAGGGATTTTACTCTCATCAGACTGAAACTTTACCAGTTGAAAGTATACATGAATGCAATATATTTTTTGTATTTTAAGTTTTATTTATTTTAAAATTAAAATATGCAAATGAGGCAAAATCTCCAGACATTTACAGAACAGTTTATCAAAATATTGTCATTTCATGTATATATATATATATATATATATATATATATATATATATATATATATATATATATATATATATATATAAACACTTCACATGTATGGACAGATGCATATTTTGCATATATTTACAAATAAAATGACACTTAAACTCAAAAAGACACAAGATATAAAAAAAAAAGCCTCTGTATTAGTCTGACTATAAGACCTAAGAACCTGTGTGTGGAATAATGTTAATGTACGTCCTTTGAAGACTGAGAGGCACACGGGGAACATGTCATTTAGAGAACATGGCTGATAAAGATAGGCTAATGCAATTAAAATGTAATTTCCATAAATATGACCGTTTGTCACATCTTATTCATAGATCACTTCTGCATTTTTACATTTTAGTCATTTAGCAGATGCTCTTATCCAGAGCGACTTTCAGTTAGTGAGTGCATACATTTTCATACTGCCCCCCCCAGCATGTTACCCTATGTAAATATCAGCATGTTACCCTATGGAAATATCAGCATGTTACCCTATGGAAATATCAGCATGTTACCCTATGTAAATATTAGCATGTTACCCTATGGAAATATCAGCATGTTACCCTATGGAAATATCAGCATGTTACCCTGTGTAAATATTAGCATGTTACCCTATGTAAATATTAGCATGTTACCCTATGTAAATATTAGCATGTTACCCTATGTAAATATTAGCATGTTACCCTGTGTAAATATCAGCATGTTACCCTATGCAAATATCAGCATGTTACCCTATGCAAATATCAGCATGTTACCCTATGCAAATATCAGCATGTTACCCTATGTAAATATCAGCATATCAGCATGTATTTCCTTTATGTAAAGCTAATTTCTCACTAATGACAGAAGGCTACAGCCCTATGACACTGTAGGCCTATGTGACAGTCTCGTTGTATGGTTATGTTTTCCTATCACTCTGTTAATTCACTTTGAATACATTTGCTGGAGCAAGGAAATAAATATTATTAATACATAGCAAATCACCTGACAATAATGGGCTACGCCCCCTTTTTATCGACCTGTCACGTCTCTGATATGAGCTGAGACGCAAGGAAGGAATCCCTAGGACTTTTGTTTATTTTCTTTAGAGCTGCATAACCAAGTCCAAGTTCGTGGGCTAGAAGAACCATCCTCACATTCATATCGAATGCCACATCTCCCCTGGAGCCCTCCTGCAGCCTGGAGGAAGTGTAAACACTCCTCCTAAATGCATCACGATCACCTTCACAGTGTGCACATTATACCATTACAGAAACCCTGGTTGGTGGGGGTCTATGGTGAGGCAAATCAAATCGCGTACGAGTTGGTTTATTTGTGACATGTGGAATAAAAGCCACTGTTGGCTGTCTGGCTGTCTGGCTGCTGTCTGGCTGTCTGGCTGGCTGCTGTCTGGCTGGCTGGGGTCTGTCTGGCTGCTGTCTGGCTGGCTGGGGTCTGTCTGGCTGGCTGCTGTCTGACTGGCTGCTGTCTGGTTGGCTGGTCGCTGTCTGGCTGGCTGCTGTCTGTCTGGCTGATGTCTGGCTGGCTGGGGTCTGTCTGGGTGTCTGGCTGGCTGGCTGCTGTCTGGCTGACTGCTGTCTGGCTGGCTGGCTGGCTGGCTGCTGTCTGGCTGGCTGCTGTCTGGCTGCTGTCTGGCTGGCTGGCTGGCTGCTGTCTGGCTGGCTGCTGTCTGACTGGCTGCTGTCTGGCTGGCTGGTCGCTGTCTGGCTGGCTGCTGTCTGTCTGGCTGCTGTCTGGCTGGCTGGGGTCTGTCTGGCTGGCTGGCTGCTGTCTGGCTGGCTGCTGTCTGGCTGGCTGCTGGCTTGCTGGCTGCTGTCTGGCCTCTGTCTGGCTGGCTGCTGTCTGGCTGGCTGCTGTCTGGCTGGCTGCTGTCTGGCTGCTGTCTGGCTGTCTGGCTGGCTGCTGTCTGTCTGGCTGCTGTCTGTCTGGCTGCTGTCTGGCTGGCTGGGGACTGTCTGGCTGCTGTCTGGCTGTCTGGCTGGCTGCTGTCTGGCTGGCTGCTGTCTGGCTGTCTGGCTGGCTGCTGTCTGACTGGCTGCTGTCTGGCTGGCTGGTCGCTGTCTGGCTGGCTGCTGTCTGTCTGGCTGATGTCTGGCTGGCTGGGGTCTGTCTGGGTGTCTGGCTGGCTGGCTGCTGTGTGGCTGGCTGCTGTCTGGCTGCTGTCTGTCTGGCTGGCTGCTGTCTGGCTGCTGTCTGGTTGTGTCACGCCCTGGCTCTGGGGACTCTAGTATGTTGAGCCAGGGTGTGAGTTTTCATTTGTGTTTGTTCTAGTTGTTGTATTTCTATGTTGGCCAGGGTGGCTCCCAATCAGAGACGGCTATAGCTCGTTGTCTCTGATTGGGAGCCATACTTAAGTAGCCGTTAGGCATTCATTTGGTGTGGTTTCTTGTTCCGTGTTGGTTTGTGTATGTAACCAGGGACGTCACGTTTTCGTTTTGTTCGTGTGATACTTTATAAAAATAAATATGTTCGCATTCCACGCTGCGCCTTGGTCCTCCTCTGTTTCCGACGATCGTGACAGAAGAAACCACCAAGACTGGACCAAGCAGCGTGTCCAGGAGCCATCGCCAGGGAGATCTCTAGCAGATCTCCTTCGCCTCCTCGACTGGGTCAAGCCGGGTGAGGAAGAGAAGGGCCGGACTTGGAAGCAGAAGGGCGAAAGTCTGGCGAGGGACATGGAGACCTGGTCCACGGGTAGGAGAGACGCCCAGAAAATGTTTAGGGGGGGGCTCACGCTGTGGACGACGGGGCAGCAGGGGGCCGCGATGGAGCGGTTAGTAGAGGAGGCCGCCAGGTTACGGGGGCCACTGGTCACTAAAGGGGAGGAGAGTGTAGAGGCACGGCGAGAGGTACTGGGGTGTGTTACCAGTCCGGTCCGGCCCGTTCCTGATCCCCGCGTAGGGCCAGTGGTGTGTGTCCCCAGTACAGTCCGGCCTGTTCCTGTCCCTCGCACCGAGCCTGTGGTGTGCGTCGCCAGCCCGGTTCGGCCCGTCCCTGCTCCCCGCACCAAGCCAATGGTGCGCGTCGTCAGCCCGGTCCGGCCTGTTCCTGCTCCCCGCACCAAGCCAATGGTGCGTGTCGCCAGCCCAGCTCGGCCCGCTCCTGCTCCCCGCACCAAGGCAGTGGTGCGCTTCGTCAGCCCGGCTCGGCCCGCTCCTGCTCCCCGCACCAAGTCAGTGGTGCGTTTCGTCAGCCCGGCTCGGCCCGCTCCTGCTCCCTGCACCAAGTCAGTGGTGCGTTTCATCAGCCCGGCTCTGCCCGCTCCTGCTCCCCGCACCAAGTCAGTGGTGCGCTTCGTCAGCCCGGTCCGGCCCGTTCCTGCTCCCCACACCAAGCCAGTGGTGTGCGTCGTCAGTCCGGCACAGCCCGTGCCTGTTCCACCGGTGCCTGGTTCAGCACGGGTCAGCTGCTTCACGCCGGAGCTAGAGCAATCCGCTCCACCAGTGTGCAGTCCAGCTCCGGTCAGCAGGGCCAGACCGGACCAGGGGTACTTTGGGGGGTTAGAGAGGGAGTGGGGATCATGCCCGGAGCCGGATCCGCCGCCAAGGCGGAGTGCCCACCCGGTCCCTCCCCTGTGGTATTTGGTTGGCGCGGTCGGAGTCCGCGCCTTTAGGGGGGGGGTACTGTCACGCCCTTGCTCTGGGGACTCTAGTATGTTGAGCCAGGGTGTGAGTTTTCATTTGTGTTTGTTCTAGTTGTTGTATTTCTATGTTGGCCAGGGTGGCTCCCAATCAGAGACGGCTGTAGCTCGTTGTCTCTGATTGGGAGCCATACTTAAGTAGCCGTTAGGCATTCATTTGGTGTGGTTTCTTGTTCCGTGTTGGTTTGTGTATGTAACCAGGGACGTCACGTTTTCGTTTTGTTCGTGTGATACTTTATAAAAATAAATATGTTCGCATTCCACGCTGCGCCTTGGTCCTCCTCTGTTTCCGACGATCGTGACAGGTTGATCGCTGCTAGCTGTCGTCTTCATCTCAACTAATGTGCGTCTCGACGCGCTGCTGCTGGCTTCCTCCTTTCCCTCCTCTACCTGTACTGCCACTTCCTGGATCAGCTGATCAGGCTCATTTTCTATTTCATTCACTGCTTTTCTCGCATTGGCTAACTGAGATCGCCTATTTTTATTCACATAATGTAGGTATATTCTTTGAGATTTGCTCATTTTGTCTCACTTTACGTGGATTCTTTGTGGGAGATATTTTCAAACAAGGAAGTGCTGCACGGCATGTGAGGCATTTTAACCAATCAGGTTGCCAGCAACCAATCAGATGTCAGGAAATTACTCATCTTTCAGCACGAAGCACTACGTCTACAAAGGATATAGCCATGTATGGACTAGCTAACGATATGCTCCGGAAGACAAGCTTTCCACTGTTCTTAGGGGATGTACTGTAGTTCTCTGAGGAAGGTGTTTTTCACCTCTAGATTGACTGTGGGTTCCGTTTATCGGCGAGGCATTGTGCACATGGGAGAAACGACATGTATTTTTAATGTACCACTTTGCCTCTCCTCTCCTCTCCTCTCCTCTCCTCTCCTCTCCTCTCCTCTCCTCTCCTCTCCTCTCCTCTCCTCTCCTCTCCTCTCCTCTCCTCCCCTCCCATCCCCTCCCCTCTCCTCTCCTCCCGCCCCCCTGGTAAGTGTGTGTTTCATCAGCTAATACAAGCAGAAAAAGTATTATCATTACACAGTACAGTTGCTTTAACCAGTGCTTCGTAGGCAGGCATGAGACAGGGTGATTGAAAACCCCGGACGGCATATCCGTGTGTGTGTGTGTGTGTGTGTGTGTGTGTGCGTCCGTAACCGGTAATGCATTGTGCTCACTGCTCTGATGACGGATCTTGCATTCAGAGGCAATTGTTAGAGCTAATTAGAGAGACTCATGGAGTGGAAAGTGTGTCTGCATATCTGCGTGTGTGTACATGCCTGCATGCGTGAGAGTGTGCGCGTGCAGATTTTGTCCATTCATTCATAGAGAATTGAATAAAGTCGTTTCCAGACGGCTGATCATGTGAACATTGGAATTCAAAGCTGCCATGTCAAACTGCTGCTGTCACCTAATGACTATCAAATGGCTCTTAACACAGCAAAATCATTCATCGCGTTCCAAATGGCACCCTATTCCCTATGGGTCCTGGTCAAAAGTAGTGCACTATAAAGGGAATAGGGTGCCATTTGGGACGCGGTTCACTCTCTCTGCTGTGCTATAGTCAGACAGCTTCAGAACCCATTGAGATTCAGAGATACTGGGATAGGCTGTTAACATAGCATCGGATATATTATTAGCCTTGGTGGGATTTAAATATTTGCGTCGTACTCAAATCAAGCTTTTGACTGAGCGACCAATCATCTAGGTGATACAACTCTATTGTTGCTAGTTGCTTCACTGTCTAGTAGAATATCAAATGCTACCCCCTGATTAATAATAATAATAATAATAATAATATGCCATTTAGCAGACGCTTTTATCCAAAGCGACTTACAGTCATTTGCGCATACATTTTCACGTATGGGTGGTCCCGGGGATCGAACCCACTACCCTGGCGTTACAAGCGCCATGCTCTACCAATTGAGCTACAGAGGACCACATATATTAACACCTCACTACCCTCTTCGCCTCTCCCCAACAGACCACGTTCAAATACCATTTCAAGTGTAATCATCAGCTGTGCTTAATTGTGCTTGCCTATTGCAATGTGACCAATAGAAAAGTCCCAAAAGTGCAACCCCCCCCCATGCACCTGGCACTGCAGATAGGCTAAAGCAAATGCTGAAAGTATTTGTAAGATTGCGAATACTATTTGAACCCAGGTTTGCTACTCTACTAATCTATTATGTTGTATTGTCTGTCTGGCTGTTCCATCTCTTTCAGTCCCAAACAATTATCTGCCAACTGCACAGCAGTAAAGTGGTTTTTTCAGAAAACAGACTTTCGGTATGCAGTTTTTATTCATATTTACATTTACATCATTTAGCAGACGCTCTTATCCAGAGCGACTTACAGTTAGTGCATACATTATTATTATTATTTTATTTATTTATTTTTTCATACCCCATGGGAATCGAACACACAACCCTGGCGTTGCAAACGCCATGCTCTACCAACTGAGCTACCTCCCTGCCGGCCATTCCCTCCCCTACCCTGGACTACCTCCCTGCCGGCCATTCCCTCCCCTACCCTGGACTACCTCCCTGCCGGCCATTCCCTCCCCTACCCTGGACTACCTCCCTGCCGGCCATTCCCTCCCCCTACCCTGGACTACCCTCCCTGCCGGCCATTCCCTCCCCTACCCTGGACTACCTCCCTGCCGGCCGTTCCCTCCCCTACCCTGGACTACCTCCCTGCCGGCCATTCCCTCCCCTACCCTGGACTACCTCCCTGCCGGCCATTCCATTTCCTACCCTGGACTACCTCCCTGCCGGCCGTTCCCTCCCCTACCCTGGACTACCTCCCTGCCGGCCGTTCCCTCCCCTACCCTGGACTACCTCCCTGCCGGCCGTTCCCTCCCCTACCCTGGACTACCTCCCTGCCGGCCATTCCCTCCCCTACCCTGGACTACCTCCCTGCCAGCCATTCCCTCCCCTACCCTGGACTACCTCCCTGCCGGCCATTCCCTCCCCTACCCTGGACCACCTCCCTGCCAGCCATTCCCTCCCCTACCCTGGACTACCTCCCTGCCGGCCATTCCTCCCCCTACCCTGGACTACCTCCCTGCCGGCCATTCCCTCCCCTACCCTGGACTACCTCCCTGCCGGCCATTCCCTCCCCTACCCTGGACTACCTCCCTGCCGGCCATTCCCTCCCCTACCCTGGACTACCTCCCTGCCGGCCATTCCCTCCCCTACCCTGGACTACCTATTTTCTGCATTTTAGAATAATAGGGAAGACATCAAAACTATGAAATAACACATATGGAATCATGTAGTAACCAAAAAATATATATTTTATATTTGAGATTATTCAAATAGCCACCCTTTTGCCTTGATGACAGCTTTGCACACTCTTGGCATTCTCTCAACCAGCTGCACCTATGCTGAGCACTTGTTGGCTGCTTTCCCTTCACTCAGCGGTCCGACTCATCCCAAACCATCTCAATTTGATTGAGGTTGGGTGATTGTGGAGGCCAGGTCATCTGATGCAGCACTCCATCTCTCTCCTTCTTGGTAAAATAACCCTTACACAGCCTGGAGGTGTGTTGATTCATTGTCCTGTTGAAAAACAAATGATAGTCACACTAAGCCCAAACCAGATGGGATGGCGTATCGCTGCAGAACGCTGTGGTAGCCATGCTGGTTAAGTGTGCCTTGAATTCTAAATAAATCACAGACCGTGTCACCAGCAAAGCACCCCCACACCATAACACCTCCTCCTCCATGCTTTACGGTGGGAAATACACATGCGGAAATAATTCATTCACCCACACCTTGTCTCACAAAGACACGGCGGTTGGAACCAAAAATGCTGCCACCACTTCACCGTAGGGATGGTGCCAATGTTTCCTCCAGACGTGACGCTTGGCATTCAGGTCAAAAAGCTCAATATTGGTTTCATCAGACCAGAGAATCTTGTTTCTCATGGTCTGAGTCCTTTAGGCGCATTTTGGCAAACTCCAAACGGGCTGTAATGTGCCTTTTACTGAGGAGTGGCTTCCATCTGGCCACTCTACCATAAAGGCCTGATTGGTGGAGTGCTGCAGAGATGGTTGTCCTTCTGGAAGGTTCTCCCATCTCCACAGAGGAACTCTGGAGCTCTGTCAGTGACCATCGGGTTCTTGATCACCACTCTGACCAAGGCCCTTCTCCCCCGATTGCTCAGTTTGGCAGGACTGCCAGCTCTAGGAGGAGTATTGGTGCTTCCAAACGTCTTCCATTTTAGAATGATGAATAGAACATAGGAGGGGCAGGGATCCACTCTCCTACTGTTAGAGAATATAACTCAGGAGGGTAAGAGATCCACTCTCCTACTGTTAGAGAATATAACTCAGGAGGGGAAGAGATCCACTCTCCTACTGTTAGAGAATAGTACTCAGGGGGGAAATGATCCACTCTCCTACTGTTAGAGAATAGAACTCAGGAGGGGAAGAGATCCACTCTCCTACTGTTAGAGAATAGAACTCAGGAGGGGAAGGGATCCACTCTCCTACTGTTAGAGAATAGAATTCAGGAGGGGAAGAGATCCACTCTCCTACTGTTAGAGAATAGAACTCAGGAGGGGAAGAGATCCACTCTCCTACTGTTAGAGAATAGAACTCAGGCACTAAAAGAGAGAATGTTATTCTGACCAGACAGAAAGACGGGCAGGCAGACAGACAGAAATACAGACATATAAGCAGAGAGACAGACATATGGGCAGAAAGGCAGACAGACAGGCAGACTATTCAGTCAAAAAAAATGCTGGGTTAAAAACAACCTAATTTCGGTAAATATTGGACAGAACACTCGTTGGGTTAGTTTGACCCAGTCAGTTGGGTGACTTAGTTGGGTTGTTGTGTTATTGATGCTGGGTTATTGAGCTATGACCCACCGGGTCAGATCATAAGACTGGAGGGGTGGCTTAGTAAGGGCATAGTTTTAAGATAGTTATTTTGGGCCATCCGTGAGAGTAAATGTTATTCCGGTTAATCTGTTCTGTTGTATTGTCTTCTGTAGCTTTTATAAGGGTATGAGCTCCTGAAGTGCTTATGCATATACTAAAGTTGAGAGTTACGACTTTGTTATAATATTTAGATAATATTGTTATTAATTGTATAATAAAATATACAGTATAAATATTATTGAAGTGAAAGTAAAATTTGCAGTGTACAAACTTAAACGTATATTTACTCTCATGGGTGGCCAAAAATAACTATGTGAAAGCCACGCCCCCAATAGACCATGCCTCCTGAAAATAATCGGATTACCCAAACATGGGTTAATTTAACCATCAGTTGGATTTGTATTAACTTTCATGATGTGTTGACCCAGCAGCTGGGTCTTTCTTTATTGTAATCCAAAGGTTATTTTCAGGAGGAGTGGCCTATTAGGGGCGTGGCTTTCAGATAGTTATTATTGGCCACCCGTGAGGGTAAATGTCCTTCCTGTTGACATTTACATTTAAGTCATTTAGCAGACTCTCTTATCCAGAGCGACTTACAGTTAGTGAGTGCATACATTTTAAGTTGTACACTACAAGTTTAAATGTTTCTTCAATATTTATTCACATGTACATATTTAAATATACATTTTATATTGTAACAAATTGGTAATTATTAATGATGTTACGTTTGATACTGGAGCTCCGAGGTATGCGTCGAAATCGCTAAGAAGCTAACTACGAAGCAGTGTGCCAATGCGTGTATCACTATATCAGAAGTACTTCATTAATGAACTCCGAAGCGTAATTTGATCACATGCTTTTTCAAACCGTGTGTTGCAAAATGTGAGATCCCACTGATTTCGTCGTGGTTCCAGTGCTTTCTTCAATTCCAAGCTGCTTTCAAACACGGACCTTTACTGGACACCGTACTTACACATATAGTACAAAAACTTTCACCTGTCCGGTTGCTTAGCAGGTAGAGTAGGGAACTATGGAACATTCAGGGACGTGAGGGTTTGAGGTCCAATCCTGTTGAAGACACACTATTTTGAAAATGTTTTGTCACTTTCTGCACTGTCGTTAGATGAAAACAGAGAAGAAGAACAAATTATAATCCTCTGAAGTGGCATTCTGGTCTTCATCCATAGTGTCAGTCTCCACTCTCTCTTCTCCTGTGGTGTCATCCCTGAGCTGTTGAAGTTCCTGGGTGTAATTATCTCACTTTATGGAGATCCACACCTAAGGGGGTGACTTCATTTACAAACACACATGCACGCATGCACACACGCACACACACACTTGCAAGCGCACACACACACATACACACACACACACACACACACACACACACACACCTTTGAGGAGGTGCTTTACTCCAACACCACGGTTAATCACGGCACAAAGCTGAGGATGCTAATCAATGTGACAGCATTTCTGCTCTCATCCAGTGATAGCTGTCCTGAAGGGCTGAGTACAGATGCTCCCTAACCACACGACAGAGAGAGAGAGAGAGAGAGAGAGAGAGAGAGAGAGAGAGAGAAACAGGGAGAGAGGAATATAGAGATTTGGAGGGAAATGGGGAGAGAGGAAGAGAGACATTTGGAGAGAAAGGGAGAGAGGAAGAGAGAGAGAATGATAGAGAAAGAGGTAGAGAGAGGTAGGCACTCTGGGAAACAGAGTGATCAGCAGCCGTCTCCTCTCAGTGATCAGCCGCCGTCTCCTCTCAGTGATCAGCCGCAGTTAGCTCCACAGTGAATATCAGTTAGCGCCACAGTGAATATCAGTTAGCTCCACAGTGAATATCAGTTAGCTCCCACGGTGAATATCAGTTAGCTCCACAGTGAATATCAGTTAGCTCCACAGTGAATATCAGTTAGCGCCACAGTGAATATCAGTTAGCTCCACAGTGAATATCAGTTAGCTCCCACGGTGAATATCAGTTAGCTCCACAGTGAATATCAGTTAGCTCCACAGTGAATATCAGTTAGCTCCACAGTGAATATCAGTTAGCTCCCACAGTGAATATCAGTTAGCTCCACAGTGAATATCAGTTAGCTCCACAGTGAATATCAGTTAGCTCCCACGGTGGGAGAAAACAAGCCCTCAGTGACAGACAGATATCAAGGCAGACATTAGAATCCCAAAATGGATGGGGACTCGTTATAACAATCTCTCTTCAAAATCAAATTGTGTTCGTCAGGTACACAGTTTACAGCAGGTGTATAAAGGTGAGCTAACCTGTACTCTCTCACAGTGTCTCACTCACGCACACTCACGCACACTCACGCACACTGACGCAGTCACACGGTGTGGAGTACCAGACGGGAGTTAAACAATGTAGGTACAAATTAATAAATAAATAAATAGTTTCAGTGCACCTCGTATCAAGTAAAGCACAGCCCGCAGATCCTTTGCTTGACACTAGACACATAACAGCCTTGTACTTGGCTATAGAATTACACGCCTTGTTCAATACGACGAGCATAAAAAGTGCTTCAATTATCTTGAGTGAAAAAATCAAAAAAAAATAAAAATCCATGCTTGTCCACATCCAACCCGTCATACATATTTAATAGTGTGGTATTCATTATGAAGTACCTTCTCTCTGTCTGGTCTGTCTAGGTGTTGAGCTGCCCAAGCTGGGCTGGGGCTGAGGCTGGGCTGGGGCTGGGGCTGAGTCTGGGGCTGGGGCTGGGCTGGGGCTGGGGCTGGGCTGGGGCTGAGGCTGGGGCTGAGTCTGGGGCTGGGCTGGGGCTGGGGCTGAGGCTGGGCTGGGGCTGGGGCTGAGTCTGGGGCTGGGGCTGGGGCTGGGCTGGGGCTGGGCTGGGGCTGAGTCTGGGGCTGGGGCTGGGGCTGAGTCTGGGGCTGGGGCTGAGTCTGGGGCTGGGGCTGGGGCTGAGTCTGGGGCTGGGGCTGAGTCTGGGGCTGGGGCTGAGTCTGGGTGAGGCTAGTGTCTGTCTACCGCGGTGGATCAACACACATAAAGCCCAGCCTCAGCCCAGTCTCAGCCCGGTCTCAGCCCGGTCTCAGCCCAGCCTCATTCCTCAGGGGAATGACTGGGGACAGCCGACAACAACATACCCAAGAGTTTCCTGATTAGCGATGGGTGGTATGTGTTTAATTTAATTGAGTATTAGAAACACAATTTGAGAGATTGATAAATTGCATCGGCACTTTGATTAGAACCACAGCTATGGTTCGATGACATGAAATAAAAGCTCTTCGGCCAAGCACTCCAGTGGTGGGTTTTGGCGTCGAAAACTGATGCATATGCAGAAAATAACCTCATCCCTACTGTAAAATATGGTGGTGGATCTTTGATGTTATGAGCCTAGTTTGCTTCCACTGGTCCTGTGGCCCTTGAAGTTCAACGACATCAAGTACCAGGACGTTTTAGCCAAAAACCTGGTTGCCTTTGCCAGGATGCTGACCCTGGGCTGCAAGTGGATCTTCCAGCAACTCCGCTGTATATTTGACCTTGTGTTTTAGGTTATTGTCCTGCTGAAAGGTGAATTTGTCTCCCAGTGTCTCTTGGAAAGCAAAATGAACCAGGTTTTTCTCTAGGATTGTGCCTGTGCTTAGCTCTACTCCAAATGTCCTAGTCCTTGCCGATGACAAGCATACACATAACATGATGCAGCCACCAGCATGCTTGAAAATATGAAGAGTGGTACTCAGTGATGTGTTGTGATGTATTTGCCCCAAACATAATGCTTTGTATTCAGGACATATATTTTGCAGTTTTACTGTAGTGCCATATTGCAAACAGGATGCATGTTTTGGAATATGTTTCATTTTGTACAGGTTTCCTTCTTTTCACTCTGTCATGTAGGTTAATATAGTGTTGTCCTATCACAGCCATTAAACTCTCTAACTGTTTTAAAATCACCATTGACCTCATGGTGAAATCCCTGAGTAGTTTCCATCCTCTCCGCCAACTGAGTTAGGAAGGACACCTGTATCTTTGTAGTGACTGGGTGTATCGATACACCATCCAAAGAGTAATTAATAGCTTCACCATGCTCAAAGGGATATTCAATGTCTGTTTTTTTTTATATTTACCCATCTACCAATAGGAGCCCTTCTTTGCGAGGCATTGGAAAACCTCCCTGGTCTTTGCTGTTGAATCTGTGTTTGAAATTCACTGCTCGTCTGAGACTGGTAATTGTATGTGTGGGGTACAGAGATGAGGTACAGTGGCTTGTGAAAGTATTCACCCACCTTGGTATTTTTCCTATTTTGTTGCCTTACAACCTGGAATTAAAATGGATTTTGGGGGGGTTTGTATCATTTGATTTACACAACATGCCTACCACTTTGAAGATGCAAAGTATTTTTTTTCTTGTGAAACAAACAAGAAATAAGACAAGAAAAACTGAAAACCTGAGCGTGCATAACTATTCAACCCCCCAAAGTCAATATTTTGTAGAGCTGTAAGTCTCTTGGGGTATGTCTGTATAAGCTTGGCACATCTAGTCACTGGGATTTTTGTTTTGTTTGTTGTGGTGCCATATTCTTTCAATTTTTAATAATGGATTGAATGGTGCTCCGTGGGATGTTTAAAGTTTCGGATATTTTTTTAAACCCTGATCTGTACTTCTCCACAACTTTGTCCCTGACCTGTTTGGAGAGCTCCTTGGTCTTCATGGTGCCGCTTGCTTGGTGGTGCCCCTTGCTTAGTGGTGTTGCAGACTCTGGGGCCTTTCAGAACAGGTGTATATATATATACTGAGATCATGTGACAGATGATGTGATACTTAGATTGCACACAGGTGGACTTTATTTAACTAATTATGTGACTTCTGAAGGTAATTGGTTGCACCAGATCTTATTTAGGGGCTTCATTGCAAAGGGGGTGAATACATATGAACGCACCACTTTTTTTGTTGTTGAAATAAGTTATTTTTTTCATTTCACTTCATCAATTTGGACTATTTTATGTGTGTCCATTACATGAAATCCAAATAAAAATCGATTTAAATTACAGGTTGTAATGCAACAAAATAGGAAAAACGCCAAGGGGGATGGAAACTTTTGCAAGGCACTGTAGTCATTCAAAAATCATGTTAAACACTATTATTGCACACAGAGTGAGTCCATGCAACTTATTATAGTGGGTTCGATCCCCGGGACCACCCATATGTAAAAAATGTATGCACACATGACTGTAAGTCGCTTTGGATAAAAGTGTCTGCTAAAATGGCATATTATTATTAAATGGCTTGCATTTTTGCTCCTGAACTTATGGGATATTGTGTGTAGGTCAGTGACAAAACAATCTCAATTTAATAAATGTTACATTCAAAATCCTATTTTCGCCGACCCCTAACCCTTAACCTTTAACATTACCCTAACACCTACCCTTAACGGTACTCTAACCCTTAACCCTAAATCTCACCCTAACATTTAGATTTTAGTCATTTAGCAGACGCTCTTATCCAGAGCGACTTACAGGAGCAATTAGGGTTAAGTGCCTTGCTTAAGGGCACATCGACAGATTTTTCACCTAGTCGGCTCGGGATTAGAACCAGCGACCTTTCGGTTACTGGCACAACGCTCTTACCCACTAAGCTACCTGCCTGCTACCTGCTAACCCCTAACCCTAATTGTACCCCCCCCCCAAACACACATCTCTTTACATCTCTTGTTTCTTTTGCTTTAGTGTGTGAGCAGAGCGCCAAAAAAAGCAAACCGCTCCGCTGATTCTTTCTCCCTTGCGCCCCAAACCCTGTTCCCTACATAGTTCACTATGGGCAATGGTCAAAAGTGGTGCACTAAAAGGGTGATCATTTGGGACAGCCACTGCTCAACGCTCAGAACAATAGGAGAGCTACTGATGGAGGTATGGGAGGTTGAGTGTGTGTGTTCTTGACACTAAACCGGTGTGGCTGTCACCTATCACCTATCACCTACTACCGTACCCTCGTTCAAAGCCACTTCAGTATGTTTTCTTGCCCATTCACCCTCTGAATGGCCCACATACACAATCCATGTCTCAATTGTCTTAAGGCTTAAAAATCCTTCTTTAACCTGTCTCCTCCCCTTCAGCTATACTGATTGAAGTGGATTTAACAGGTGACATCAATAAGGGATCATAGTTTTCACCTGGATTCACCTGGTCAGTCTATGTCATGGAAAGAGCAGGTGTTCCTAATGTATTGTACACTCAGCGTAAATTTGTTTGCATCCCTGTTAGTGAGCATTTCTCCTTTGCCAAGATAATCCATCCACCTGACAGGTGTGGCATATCAAGAAGCTGATTAAACAGCATGATCATTACACAGGTGCGCCTTGTGCTGGGGAAAATAAAAGGCCACTCTCAAATGTGCAGTTTTGTCACACAACACAATGGTTGTCCTGCTGACTACAGGAATGTCCACCATAGCGGTTGCCACTGAATGTTAATTTCTCTACCATAAGCCGCCTACAATGTCATTTTAGAAAATTTGGCAGTACGTCCAACCGGCCTCACGATCACAGACCACGTGTAACCACGCCAGCCCAGGACCTCCACATCCAGCTTCTTCACCTGCAGGATTGTCTGAGACCAGCCACCCGGACAGCTGATGAATCTGAGGAGTATTTATGTCAGTAATAAAGCCCTTTTGTGGGGAAAAACTCATTCTGATTGGCTGGGCCTGGCTCCCAAGTGGGTGGGCCTATGCCCTCCCAGGCCCACCCATGGTTGCGCCCCTGCCCAGTCATGTGAAATCCATAGATTATGGCCTAATGAATTTTTTTCAGTTGACTGATTTCCTTATATGAACTGTAACTCAATAAAATAGTTGAAATAGTTTGCATGTTGCGTTTATATTTTTGTTTAGTATATATTCACATTTCAGTCAGCCAGGTGGTCTAAATAACTCAACTTCCTGTCTCCAAAGAGAAGGGTGGGCTGGACGTTAATCCTGCTGCTCTGATTGGATAGAGTGAAGCTGTATTTTTCCGTCCACTCGCTTCATAATTTCACCTGATGAGTTTTCCTCGCATGTTTTTGGTCTGATCATTTAGATTGCTGCTGCCTGTTACTATGGTAAATCACATGACGAGGATGTTTGCTATCAATCTATCAATGTACATCATATCTAACAAGCTGAAACGCTGATGTTCACTCTGACTGAGCTAGCAGCTAGCTAGTTTAGCCTACTCAAACACCCGGCTCAAACAGAGAGGAATGCTATGTTAGCTAGCTGGCTATCCAACACTGGAACTTTTCCATGTCAAGGTAAGCTTTTGGTTTTATTAATTTATTGCCACCGTGGCCTGCAGGTGTAACTGCTAAACTGCTTGCTGACTGTACACTGTACACTGTACTGCATGATTGTAGTGGGTTTACTAATGCATTAGTTCTAGTAGCTATGTTGACTCTGATGTTAGCTAATATGGTGACAATGATGTAGGCTGTGCGTAGCGGTTATGATATTAAGGTTTGGCTTGGAAAATATTTTTCACCTGGTCACAGACAGCTGATGTGTTGTGCACTGAAGTCCACAAGCAAAGGGAAAAGGTGAGAGGAGGAGAGCAGGTAGATGCAATAATGAATTCACAAGCAAAGTGATCATGCTGTTTGTATGTGGCTGCTATGAAAGTGATCATGCTGTTTGTATGTGGCTGCTATGAAAGTGATCATGCTGTTTGTATGTGGCTGCTATGAAAGTGAACTGTGTTTGTGTGTGATCAGGGGTGTATTCTTTCCGCTGATTCTATTAAACGGAAGCAAACGGAATGAAACGCCGATAAACATACATGAATTTGTCCAATAGAAACTCTCATTTGCAACTAATGAATACACCCGAGTATCATGTAGTAACCTAAACCTATTAATGTTACATTGAGCTGTGTGAATGGAATATGAATGACAGTCATCCAATATGCTGTAATAGAAATAAACAATTGTCCTCCCTCATCTTAAACGGCACAACCATCACTGGTATGCAGTAATTGGATAATGTGGATGTGATTGCTGTTGTGAAAGACAGTAGGCAGTTGGATATGAGGGCTATTAAAATGTGTCCCAGTTTGATAAGTACTCTTTGCCCGCTGCATGAACCGCACTTCAAACGCATCTCTACCTACTTTTCTTTTAAGTAACAGTCAAATTAACGAACATAACTTTAATCCACACACTGTAACGGAAAACTGTAAATTATACGGTAATTGTGGGTATTATCAACAGTAACATACTCTGAAATGTTTTACTGCAGCAAACTGTAAAATTATGGTGCATTGTTAGTGGGGAAAGAATTGCTGTATTTCGAATGGTACTGTAATTCCACTCCACAGAATACAGTACCATACCATACCGTATCTTTGAAGTGCCAAAAATATTTTGATCACTAGTGGGTGTATGGTATTGTTTCTGTCTCATTAACATATTTTGAGGCGTGCCTTGAAAGAGGCTATAGTTGTTGCAGCCGTGAGTGAGAACGCCGTACCAATTTAACTCCTATGTGGTTATAGTGCCCCATCCGTTTAGAGTGATAGCAAGTCTTAAACGGTTGAGCATTTTGCCATGTCCTTTTTGTCTGTTTTGCTGCCAGTTTAGGCGCCTTTGTGAAGTGCAAGTGTTATAACTTTTACATTTTAGTCATTTAGCAGACGCTCTTATCCAGAGCGACTTACAGGAGCAATTAGGGTTAGGTGCCTTGCTCAAGGGCACATCGACAGATTTTTTACCTAGTTGGCTTGGGGATTAGAACCAGCGACCTTTCGGTTACTGGCACAACGCTCTTAACCACTAAGCTACCTGCCACCCCTTATAAAACACCACATATTCATTAATATATGTGACCGACTGCCTCGATTCGGTCTTATGTAGCAAAATGTTTAATGTTTTTTTTTTTTTTTTTACATTAGATAAAAGTAGAGACTCAGAGCTAGAACATGGTGTATCATACACTGCAGTTGAGGAACAATGGGATAGTAATTATGTTTTGAAAGTTGATAAATGCCCTCACATGTGAATCCTTAAAGAGATGGGTGGGCCTAAGGCTTAAGAGGGTGTGAACGACGCTGAATGGGTGTAGATAAAGAAGAGCTCTCCAGTAGGTGTACCAAAACATTCAAAAGGGCCATTTTTGCTTAACAAACAAAGTGATTAGTTTAGTAAACATCCAAAGATTTCAAGACTAAAAGTGGTGAAAGTAGTAGCCTACAATAAGGAAAAACTCCAGGTAAAAATACCCTTTATCTAGTCCTTGGCCTATATCCTAATCTGACATTGGTGCAGGTCATGTTGTTCATCACATTACCATCTCTGGTAAACACACACTATATCAAATACAATCAAAAATGGATTTGTCACATGCACAGCATACAGAAGGTGCAGCCAGTACAGTGAAATTATTACAATATCAAACTTTTTTATAAATATTTCATAATTACTAGATGACGCTTACCTGATACACTTGTCTAAATTGATAGGTAATGTGAAATAAATGCTATAACCCACCCCCCAGCCACATCTAGCTAAGTGGATGGGTCACTATCGTCTAGACATGTCTAGACACTTGTTCATGAAATACAATGGATGGCCGTAATCACCCCCAGACACACCTGGCTAACTTGATGGGTCATG
>NC_059222.1:44167605-44182605 GCF_020615455.1 Coregonus clupeaformis | reverse complement strand
TCAGGAGGTACAGGCTACATACTGTTGCCTTCTCTGATAGCTTTAGTCAGGAGGTACAGGCTACATACTGTTGCCTTCTCTGATAGCTTTAGTCAGGAGGTACAGGCTACATACTGTTGCCTTCTCTGATAGCTTTAGTCAGGAGGTACAGGCTACATACTGTTGCCTTCTCTGATAGCTTTAGTCAGGAGGTACAGGCTACATACTGTTGCCTTCTCTGATAGCTTTAGTCAGGAGGTACAGGCTACATACTGTTGTCTTCTCTGCTAGCTTTAGTCAGGAGGTACAGGCTACATACTGTTGCCTTCTCTGATAGCTTTAGTCAGGAGGTACAGGCTACATACTGTTGCCTTCTCTGATAGCTTTAGTCAGGAGGTACAGGCTACATGCTGTTGTCTTCTCTGATAGCTTTAGTCAGGAGGTACAGGCTACATACTGTTGCCTTCTCTGATAGCTTTAGTCAGGAGGTACAGGCTACATACTGTTGCCTTCTCTGATAGCTTTAGTCAGGAGGGACAGGCTACATGCTGTTGCCTTCTCTGATAGATTTAGTCAGGAGGTACAGGCTACATACTGTTGTCTTCTCTGATAGCTTTAGTCAGGAGGTACAGGCTACATACTGTTGTCTTCTCTGATAGCTTTAGTCAGGAGGTACAGGCTACATACTGTTGCCTTCTCTGATAGCTTTAGCCAGGAGGTACAGGCTACATACTGTTGTCTTCTCTGATAGCTTTAGTCAGGAGGTACAGGCTACATGCTGTTGTCTTCTCTGATAGCTTTAGTCAGGAGGTACAGGCTACATACTGTTGCCTTCTCTGATAGCTTTAGTCAGGAGGTACAGGCTACATACTGTTGTCTTCTCTGATAGCTTTAGTCAGGAGGTACAGTGCCTTGCAAAAGTTTCCACCCCCCTTGGCATTTTTCCTATTTTGTTGCATTACAACCTGTAATTTAAATTGATTTTTATTTGGATTTCATGTAATGGACATACACAAAATAGTCCCAATTGGTGAAGTGAAATAAAAAAATAACTTTTTTCAACAAATTCAAAAAAATTAATAATGGAAAAGTGGTGTGTGCATATGTATTCACCCCCTTTGCTATGAAGCCTCTAAATAAGATCTGGTGCAACCAATTACCTTCAGAAGTCACATAATTAGTTAAATAAAGTCCACCTGTGTGCAATCAAAGTATCACATGATCTGTCACATGATCTCAGTATATATATACACCTGTTCTGAAAGGCCCCAGAGTCTGCAACACCACTAAGCAAGGGGCACCACCAAGCAAGCGGCACCATGAAGACCAAGGAGCTCTCCAAACAGGTCAGGGACAAAGTTGTGGAGAAGTACAGATCAGGGTTGGGTTAAAAAAATATCCGAAACTTTAAACATCCCACAGAGCATCATTAAATCCATTATAATTTTTTTAAAAGAATATGGCACCACAACAAACCTGCGAAGAGAGGGCCGCCCACCAAAACTCACGGACCAGCAAGGATGGCATTAATCAGAGAGGCAACAAAGAGACCAAAGATAGCCCTGAAGGAGCTGCAAAGCTCCACAGCGGAGATTGGAGTATCTGTCCATAGGACCACTTTAAGCCATACACTCCACAGAGCTGGGCTTTACAGAAGAGTGGCCAGAAAAAAGCTATTGCTTAAAGAAAAAAAAAGCAAACACGTTTGGTGTTCGCCAAAAGGCATGTGGGAGACTCCCCAAACAAATGGAAGAAGATACTCTGGTCAGATGAGACTAAAATTGAGCTTTTTGGCCATCAAGGAAAACGCTATGTCTGGCGCAAACCCAACACCTCTCATCACCCCGAGAACACCATCCCCACAGTGAAGCATGGTGGTGGCAGCATCATGCTGTGGGGATGTTTTTCATTGGCAGGGACTGGGAAACTGGTCAGAATTGAAGGAATGATGGATGGCGCTACATACAAGGAAATTCTTGAGGGAAACCTGTTTTATTCTTCCAGAGATTTGAGACTGGGACGGAGGTTCACCTTCCAGCAGGACAGTGACCCTAAGCATACTGCTAAAGCAACACTCGAGTGGTTTAACGGGAAACATTTAAATGTCTTGGAATGGCCTAGTCAAAGCCCAGATCTCAATCCAATTGAGAATCTGTGGTATGACTTAAAGATTGCTGTACACCAGCGGAACCCATCCAACTTGAAGGAGCTGGAGCAGTTTTGCATTGAAGAATGGGAAAAAATCCCAGTGACTAGATGTGCCAAGCTTATAGAGACATACCCCAAGAGACTTTCAGCAGTAATTGCTGCAAAAGGTGGCTCTACAAAGTATTTACTTTGGGGGGTGAATAGTTATGCACGCTCAAGGTTTCTATTTTTTGTCTTATTTCTTGTTTGTTTCACCCCAAAAAATATTTTGCATCTTCAAAGTGGTAGGCATGTTGTGTAAATCAAATGAAACAAACCTCCCCAAAATCTATTTTTATTCCAGGTTGCAAGGCAACAAAATAGGAAAAATGCCAAGGTGGGTGAATACTTTTGCAAGCCACTGTATAGGCTACATACTGTTGTCTTCTCTGATAGCTTTAGTCAGGAGGTACAGGCTACATACTGTTGCCTTCTCTGATAGCTTTAGTCAGGAGGTACAGGCTACATGCTGTTGCCTTCTCTGATAGCTTTAGTCAGGAGGTACAGGCTACATACTGTTGCCTTCTCTGATAGCTTTAGTCAGGAGGTACAGGCTACATACTGTTGCCTTCTCTGATAGCTTTAGTCAGGAGGTACAGGCTACATACTGTTGCCTTCTCTGATAGCTTTAGTCAGGAGGTACAGGCTACATACTGTTGCCTTCTCTGATAGCTTTAGTCAGGAGGTACAGGCTACATGCTGTTGCCTTCTCTGATAGCTTTAGTCAGGAGGTACAGGCTACATGCTGTTGCCTTCTCTGATAGCTTTAGTCAGGAGGTACAGGCTACATACTGTTGCCTTCTCTGATAGCTTTAGTCAGGAGGTACAGGCTACATACTGTTGCCTTCTCTGATAGCTTTAGTCAGGAGGTACAGGCTACATACTGTTGCCTTCTCTGATAGCTTTAGTCAGGAGGTACAGGCTACATACTGTTGCCTTCTCTGATAGCTTTAGTCAGGAGGTATAGGCTACATACTAGTCAGCCACCAATTGTGCAAGTTCTCCCACTTAAAAATATGAGAGAGGCCTGTAATTTTCATCATAGGTACACGTCAACTATGACAGACAAAATGAGAAAAAAAAATCCAGAAAATCACTTTGTAGGATTTTTTATGAATTTATTGGCAAACGATGGTGGAAAATAAGTATTTGGTCAATAACAAAAGTTTCTCAATACTTTGTTATATACCCTTTGTTGGCAATGACACAGGTCAAACGTTTTCTGTAAGTCTTCACAAGGTTTTCACACACTGTTGCTTGTATTTTGGCCCATTCCTCCATGCAGATCTCCTCTAGAGCAGTGATGTTTTGGGGCTGTCGCTGGGCAACACAGACTTTCAACTCCCTCCAAAGATTTTCTATGGGGTTGAGATCTGGAGACTGGCTAGGCCACTCCAGGACCTTGAAATGCTTCTTACGAAGCCACTCCTTCGTTGCCCGGGCGGTGTGTTTGGGATCATTGTCATGCTGAAAGACCCAGCCACGTTTCATCTTCAATGCCCTTGCTGATGGAAGGAGGTTTTCACTCAAAATCTCACAATACATGGCCCCATTCATTCTTTCCTTTACACGGATCAGTCGTCCTGGTCCCTTTGCAGAAAAACAGCCCAAAAAGCATGATGTTTCCACCCCCATGCTTCACAGTAGGTATGGTGTTCTTTGGATGCAACTCAGCATTCTTTGTCCTCCAAACATGACGAGTTGAGTTTTTACCAAAAAGTTATATTTTGGTTTCATCTGACCATATGACATTCTCCCAATCCTCTTCTGGATCATCCAAATGCACTTCAGACGGGCCTGGACATGTACTGGCTTAAGCAGGGGGACACGTCTCGCACTGCAGGATTTGAGTCCCTGGCGGCGTAGTGTGTTACTGATGGTAGGCTTTGTTACTTTGGTCCCAGCGCTCTGCAGGTCATTCACTAGGTCCCCCGTGTGGTTCTGGGATTTTTGCTCACCGTTCTTGTGATCATTTTGACCCCACGGGGTGAGATCTTGCGTGGAGCCCCAGATTGAGGGAGATTATCAGTGGTCTTGTATGTCTTCCATTTCCTAATAATTGCTCCCACAGTTGATTTCTTCAAACCAAGCTGCTTACCTATTGCAGATTCAGTCTTCCCAGCCTGGTGCAAGTCTACAATTTTGTTTCTGGTGTCCTTTGACAGCTCTTTGGTCTTGGCCATTGTGGAGTTTGGAGTGTGACTGTTTGAGGTTGTGGACAGGTGTCTTTTATACTGATAACAAGTTCAAACAGGTGCCATTAATACAGGTAACGAGTGGAGGACAGAGGAGCCTCTTAAAGAAGAAGTTACAGGTCTGTGAGAGCCAGAAATCTTGCTTGTTTGTAGGTGACCAAATACTTATTTTCCACCATAATTTGCAAATAAATTCATTAAAAATCCTACAATGGGATTTTCTGGAATTTTTTTTCTCAATTTGTCTGTCATAGTTGACGTGTACCTATGATGAATATTACAGGCCTCTCTCATCTTTTTAAGTGGGAGAACTTGCACAATTGGTGGCTGACTAAATTGTTTTTTTCCCCACTGTATAGGCTACATGCTGTTGTCGAACCACACTGGTTTGCCGTTTTGTAGGCCATCCTCATCGTTCATCAGGTCAAAGTTAACTCAACATGTCTCTCTCATCCTTTGCAAGGACTTTCAACTGTGCATCAAGAAGCAAAAAAAAAAAAACGACATAAACAATAGAACACAGTAAACAAATACATGTCTCAAGTCATGCATATTCATACAATACTTTAAAGCCCCACCAACCCCAGATTGAGAGATATTGAATGAGTATTCCAACCGTTGACATTTATCACTCTTACCATGATTGTAGTTCCTCCAAACAGTTTTTTTGATATATTACTGAGATTGTTGGTATTATTGAACTGTTGTGAAAATAATAGTTGAATTCCAGCCCCGCTGGTTGAAAGGGGCTCCACAAGCCTTTGGCTCCGTGCACTGGATGTATCACCCACAAACATCTACCCAACTGTCATTATAATCTGATTAGATATGTTACAAGTTTTGCATGTGATACAGTCAGTGCACAGAGCTACAGGCATATGGACTAGAGTAGGAAACTGAATTTTTGCTAGCTCACGATTACTGTTATTTTCAGTACAACAGTCAATGCAGTTCTGATACAGAGGCAATTAGTGCTCCAACAAACTACAGCAATGGGTGATTAATGGAACTACGAGGGCTATTATCAGCCACTGTAGAACATGTGATTAATGGAACTACGAGGGTTATATCAGCCACTGTAGAACAGGTGATTAATGGAACTACGAGGGGCTATTATCAGCCACTGTAGAACAGGTGATTAATGGAACTACGAGGGCTATTATCAGCCACTGTAGAACAGGTGATTAATGGAACTACGAGGGCTATTATCAGCCACTGTAGAACAGGTGATTAATGGAACTACGAGGGCTATTATCAGCCACTGTAGAACAGGTGATTAATGGAACTACGAGGGCTATTATCAGCCACTGTAGAACAGGTGATTAATGGAACTACGAGGGCTATTATCAGCCACTGTAGAACAGGTGATTAATGGAACTATGAGGGGCTATTATCAGCCACTGTAGAACAGGTGATTAATGGAACTATGAGGGCTATTATCAGCCACTGTAGAACAGGTGATTAATGGAACTACGAGGGCTATTATCAGCCACTGTAGAACAGGTGATTAATGGAACTACGAGGGCTATTATCAGCCACTGTAGAACAGGTGATTAATGGAACTACGAGGGCTATTATCAGCCACTGTAGAACAGGTGATTAATGGAACTATGAGGGGCTATTATCAGCCACTGTAGAACAGGTGATTAATGGAACTACGAGGGCTATTATCAGCCACTGTAGAACAGGTGATTAATGGAACTACGAGGGCTATTATCAGCCACTGTAAAACAGGTGATTAATGGAACTACGAGGGCTATTATCAGCCACTGTAGAACAGGTGATTAATGGAACTACGAGGGCTATTATCAGCCACTGTAGAACAGGTGATTAATGGAACTACGAGGGCTATTATCAGCCACTGTAGAACAGGTGATTAATGGAACTACGAGGGGGGCTATTATCAGCCACTGTAGAACAGGTGATTAATGGAACTACGAGGGCTATTATCAGCCACTGTAGAACAGGTGATTAATGGAACTACGAGGGCTATTATCAGCCACTGTAGAACAGGTGATTAATGGAACTACGAGGGCTATTATCAGCCACTGTAGAACAGGTGATTAATGGAACTACGAGGGCTATTATCAGCCACTGTAGAACAGGTGATTAATGGAACTACGAGGGCTATTATCAGCCACTGTAGAACAGGTGATTAATGGAACTACGAGGGGCTATTATCAGCCACTGTAGAACAGGTGATTAATGGAACTACGAGGGGGGCTATTATCAGCCACTGTAGAACAGGTGATTAATGGAACTACGAGGGCTATTATCAGCCACTGTAGAACAGGTGATTAATGGAACTACGAGGGCTATTATCAGCCACTGTAGAACAGGTGATTAATGGAACTACGAGGGCTATTATCAGCCACTGTAGAACAGGTGATTAATGGAACTACGAGGGCTATTATCAGCCACTGTAGAACAGGTGATTAATGGAACTACGAGGGCTATTATCAGCCACTGTAGAACAGGTGATTAATGGAACTACGAGGGCTATTATCAGCCACTGTAGAACAGGTGATTAATGGAACTATGAGGGGCTATTATCAGCCACTGTAGAACAGGTGATTAATGGAACTACGAGGGCTATTATCAGCCACTGTAGAACAGGTGATTAATGGAACTACGAGGGCTATTATCAGCCACTGTAGAACAGGTGATTAATGGAACTACGAGGGCTATTATCAGCCACTGTAGAACAGGTGATTAATGGAACTACGAGGGCTATTATCAGCCACTGTAGAACAGGTGATTAATGGAACTACGAGGGCTATTATCAGCCACTGTAGAACAGGTGATTAATGGAACTACGAGGGCTATTATCAGCCACTGTAGACAGGTGATTAATGGAACTACGAGGGGCTATTATCAGCCACTGTAGAACAGGTGATTAATGGAACTACGAGGGCTATTATCAGCCACTGTAGAACAGGTGATTAATGGAACTACGAGGGCTATTATCAGCCACTGTAGAACAGGTGATTAATGGAACTACGAGGGCTATTATCAGCCACTGTAGAACAGGTGATTAATGGAACTACGAGGGCTATTATCAGCCACTGTAGAACAGGTGATTAATGGAACTACGAGGGCTATTATCAGCCACTGTAGAACAGGTGATTAATGGAACTATGAGGGGCTATTATCAGCCACTGTAGAACAGGTGATTAATGGAACTACGAGGGCTATTATCAGCCACTGTAGAACAGGTGATTAATGGAACTACGAGGGCTATTATCAGCCACTGTAAAACAGGTGATTAATGGAACTACGAGGGCTATTATCAGCCACTGTAGAACAGGTGATTAATGGAACTACGAGGGCTATTATCAGCCACTGTAGAACAGGTGATTAATGGAACTACGAGGGCTATTATCAGCCACTGTAGACAGGTGATTAATGGAACTACGAGGGGCTATTATCAGCCACTGTAGAACAGGTGATTAATGGAACTACGAGGGCTATTATCAGCCACTGTAGAACAGGTGATTAATGGAACTACGAGGGCTATTATCAGCCACTGTAGAACAGGTGATTAATGGAACTACGAGGGCTATTATCAGCCACTGTAGAACAGGTGATTAATGGAACTATGAGGGCTATTATCAGCCACTGTAGAACAGGTGATTAATGGAACTACGAGGGCTATTATCAGCCACTGTAGAACAGGTGATTAATGGAACTACGAGGGGCTATTATCAGCCACTGTAGAACAGGTGATTAATGGAACTACGAGGGGGCTATTATCAGCCACTGTAGAACAGGTGATTAATGGAACTACGAGGGCTATTATCAGCCACTGTAGAACAGGTGATTAATGGAACTACGAGGGCTATTATCAGCCACTGTAGAACAGGTGATTAATGGAACTACGAGGGCTATTATCAGCCACTGTAGAACAGGTGATTAATGGAACTACGAGGGCTATTATCAGCCACTGTAGAACAGGTGATTAATGGAACTACGAGGGCTATTATCAGCCACTGTAGAACAGGTGATTAATGGAACTACGAGGGCTATTATCAGCCACTGTAGAACAGGTGATTAATGGAACTACGAGGGCTATTATCAGCCACTGTAGAACAGGTGATTAATGGAACTACGAGGGGGGTTATTATCAGCCACTGTAGAACAGGTGGGTGGAATCCAATGTCTGTTTTCATTCTACTCTTCAACTCGAGGGGGTTATTATCAGCCACTGTAGAACAGGTGGGTGGAATCCAATGTCTGTTTTCATTCTACTCTTCTAGACTCTAATATAGAACTTGAAACATGTAATAGGACCCATGTATCACCGCTGTCTTCCAAGGACCAGGAGCAACACAGGAGTAATAGACCTAGTGTTGCACAGAAGGCTTACTAAAGGCTTACCCGCTTTCTCCTCTGGCAACCCTTCTTTGCATGTTTTTCCAAGATTGTGTCCCCTTGTGTTCTCAGTAAACCTGAGAGATACGCCTGCCTCACAGTCTGCTATTAACTGACACAATAACTTACAATAACTTACAATGGATATACAGAAAGCACAAGGTTATTCTAAGGTGTTTTGGTGGCCAGGCCACCGGTGCAGCGCCTTGCTATCTAAAAAGAGCATTAAACATACCTTTCAGAGCATCACTCTTTTTCAGTGTTTGAATGAACGCCTAAGAGAACATTGAGTACAACACTGAACCATTCTAGGTTATTGGTGAAAAGAAAACATACCTCTGATGACATCCGGTGACATGGCCTTGATCTGTGACATCTCCCTCATTAAGAATGAGATCACAGACAAATTGGTGTTTCTAAGTTAAACGGTTTTGTTATATTTCAGTCTTTTGTGATGTATATAAAGTGTCAAAATGGAATACATTTCAACTCTATATCTGACATGGTATAGGTCTTGTTGTTTTCTTAAGCCCATCACCATTTGTGTGAGGTGTATACTTTGGTTTCAAAGTAGATTTGTTTAAGACTACCAAGAAACACTCTGTGTGACCCTGATTTAGCCCACTGCAGTGAAGGGTTAACTGGGCTTGTCTTCCAACACATGAAGAAGAAGTGGAGAGGTACTCTGTCGTAGCCGGCCGCGACCGGGAGACCCATGGGGCGGCACACAATTGGCCCAGCGTCGTCCAGGGTAGGGGAGGGTTTGGCCGGCAGGGATGTAGCTCGGTTGGTAGAGCATGGCCTTTGCAATGGCAGGGTTTGTGGGTTCGATTCCCACGGGGGGCCAGTATAAAAAATAATAATTATGCACTAACTGTAAGTCGCTCTGGATAAGAGCGTCTGCTAAATTACTTAAATGTAAAATGTAATATGGCACCACAACAAACCTGCCAAGAGAGGGCCGCCCACCAAAACTCACAGACCAGGCAAGGAGGGCATTAATCAGAGAGGCAACAAAGAGACCAAAGATAACCCTGAAGGAGCTGCAAAGCTCCACAGCGGAGATTAGAGTCTCTGTCCGCTGAGAGTTTACGTGACAGTCTGGAAATGTCTTAGAAACTTGTTCATGCATAATCGGGAATTTTCTATTCCAGAAATTCCCATATCACGCAAGTGTTCAGGGATGCGCAGGAGCGTGCAGGAATCCACACACTCGCACTCACGACCGTCTACCTCAAATTTCACTGGAATGTAGCAGATCCGATTTTACCCAGAAACTCAGCTTTTCATGATCTCTCTCTCTTTTCTCTATCTTCCCTCCTTTATCTGCATGTGGCCTGCGTGTGTACAGTCGTGGTCAAAAGTTTTGAGAATGACACAAGTATTGGTCTTCACAAAGTTCGCTGCTTCAGTGTTATGAGATATTTTTGTCAGATGTTACTATGGTATACTGAAGTATAATTATAAGCATTCCATAAGTGTCAAGGGCTTTTATTGACAATTACATTAAGTTTATGCAAAGAGTCAATATTTGCAGTGTTGACCCTTCTTTTTCAAGAACTCTGCAATCCGCCCTGGCATGCTGTCAATTAACTTCTGGGCCAAATCCTGACTGATGGCAGCCCATTCTTGCATTATCAATGCTTGGAGTTTGTTAGAATTTGTGGGTTTTTGTTTGTCCACCCGCCTCTTGAGGATCGACCACAAGTTCTCAATGGGATTAAGGTCTGGGAAGTTTCCTGGCCATGGACCCAAAATGTTGATGTTTTGTTCCCCGAGCCACTTAGTTATCACTTTTGCCTTATGGCAAGGTGCTCCATCATGCTGGAAAAGGCATTGTTCGTCACCAAACTGTTCTTGGATGGTTGGGAGAAGTTGCTCTCTGAGCATGTGTTGGTACCATTCTTTATTCATGGCTGTGTTCTTAGGCAAAATTGTGAGTGAGCCCACTCCCTTGGCTGAGAAGCAACCCCACACATGAATGGTCTCAGGATGCTTTACTGTTGGCATGACACAGGACTGATGGTAGCGCTCACCTTGTCTTCTCCGGACAAGGTGTTTTCCGGATGCCCCAAACAATCGGAAAGGGGATTCATCAGAGAAAATGACTTTACCCCAGTCCTCAGCAGTCCAATCCCTGTACCTTTTGCAGAATATCAGTCTGTTCCTGATGTTTTTCCTGGAGAGAAGTGGCTTCCTCGCTGCCCGTCTTGACACCAGGTCATCCTCCAAAAGTATTTGCCTCACTGTGCGTGCAGATGCACTCACACCTGCCTGCTGCCATTCCTGAGCAAGCTCTGCACTGGTGGTGCCCCAATCCCGCAGCTGAATCAACTTTAGGAGACGGTCCTGGCGCTTGCTGGACTTTCTTGGGCTCCCTGAAGCCTTCTTCACAACAATTGAACTTCTCTCCTTGAAGTTCTTGATGATCCGATAAATGGTTGATTTAGGTGCAATCTTACTAGCAGCAATATCCTTGCCTGTGAAGCAGGCAAGGATATTTGTGCAACGCAATGATGACGGCACATGTTTCCTTGCAGGTAACCATGGTTAACAGAGGAAGAACAATGACTTCAAGCACCACCCTCCTTTTAAAGCTTCCAGTCTGTTATTCTAACTCAATCAGCGTGACAGAGTGATCGCCAGCCTTGTCCTCGTCAACACTCTCACCTGTGTTAACGAGATAATCACTGACCTGATGTCAGCTGGTCCTTTTGTGGCAGGGCTGAAATGCAATGGAAATGTTTTTTTGGGATTAAGTTCATTTTCATGGCAAAGAGGGACTTTGCAATTAATTGCAATTCATCGGATCACTCTTCATAACATTCTGGAGTATATGCAAATTGCCATCATAAAAACTGAGGCAGCAGACTTTGTGAAAAATAATATTTGTGTCATTCTCAAAACTTTTGACCACGACTATACGCTGTCTTTATCTGTCTCTCTTCTCTTCATTCTGAGGTGGGAGATATAGCCAGCTATATAAACCAGCTTTCTTTATTCTTATTCTCTCTCTCTCTCTCTCTCTCTCTCTCTCTCTCTCTCTCTCTCTCTCTCTCTCTGTCTCTCTCTCTCTCTCGTTTCCTCTGTCTCTCTCTCTCTTTTCCTCTCTCTCTTTCTTTCTCAATTCAATTCAATTCAATTTCAATTTAAGGGCTTTATTGGCATGGGAAACGTATGTTAACGTTGCCAAAGCAAGTGAAGTAGATAGTAAACAAAAGTTAAATAAACAATAAATATTAACAGTAAACATTACACTCAGAAGTTCCAAAAGAATAAAGACATTTCAAATGTCATATTATGTCTATATACAGTGTTGTAACAATGTGCAAATAGTTAAAGTACAAATGGGAAAATAAATAAACATAAATATGGGTTGTATTTACAATGGTGTTTGTTCTTCACTGGTTGCCCTTTTCTTGTGGCAACAGGTCACAAATATTGCTGCTGTGATGGCACACTGTGGTATTTCACCCAGTAGATAAGGGATTTTATCAAAATTGGGTTTGTTTTCAAATTATTTGTGGATCTCTGTAATCTGAGGGAAATACGTTTCTCTAATATGGTCATACATTTGGCAGGAGGTTACGAAGTGCAGCTCTGTTTCCACCTCATTTTGTGGGCAGTGTGCACATAGCCAGGTCTGCCTACTGCGACCTTTCTCAATAGCAAGGCTATGCTCACTGAGTCTGTACATAGTCAAAACTTTGCTTAAGTCTCTCTCTCTCTCTCTCTCTCTCTCTCTCTCTCTCTCTCTCTCTCTCTCTCTCAATTCAATTACATTAAATAAACTTTATTGATATGGTAAGTTAAATTACTTACATTGTCAAAGTATACATATAACAAAAATGGTGGGACCAACAGCAATAATAGTAGTAGAGGAAATGGGATTACCAAAACAGAGTGTGCCTAACTATTCACCACCCCCCCCCAAAGTCAATACTTTGTAGGGCCACCTTTTGCAGCAATTACAGCTGCAAGTCTCTTGGGGTATGTCACTATAAGCTTGGCACATCTAGCCACTGGGATTTTTGTCCATTCTTCAAGTCAAAACTGCTCCAGCTCCTTCAAGTTGGAAGGTTTCTGCTGGTGTACAGCAAGCATTTTTCTTGCCACTCTTCCATAAAGCCCAGCTCTGTGGAGTGTATGGCTTGAAGTAGTCCTATGGACAGATACTCCAATCTCCGCTGTGGAGCTTTGCAGCTCCTTCAGCGTTATATTTGGTCTCTTTGTTGCCTCTCTGATTAATGCCCTCCTTGCTTGGTCCGTGAGTTTTGGTGGGCGGCCCTCTCTTGGCAGATTTTTTGTGGTGCCATATTCTTTCAATTTTTTAATAATGGATTTAATGGTGCTCCGTGGGATGTTCAAAGTTTTTTATTTAATTTTTTATAACCCAACCCTGATCTGTACTTCTCCACAATTTGGTGCCTGACCTGTTTGGAGAGCTCCTTGGTCTTCATGGTGCCGCTTGCTTGGTGGTGCCCCTTGATTAGTGGTGTTGCAGACTCTGGGGCCTTTCAGAACAGGTGTATATATACTGAGATCATGTGACACTTAGATTGCACACAGGTGGACTTTATTTAACTAATTATGTGACTTCTGAAGGTAATTGGTTGCACCAGATCTTATTTAGGGGCTTCATAGCAAAGTGAGTGAATACATATGCACACACCACTTTTAGAAATTTTAGATTTTTTTTATTTTTTTCATTTCACTTCACCAATTTTGACTATTTTGTGTATGTCCATTACATGAAATCCAAATAAAAATCCATTTAAATTACAGGTTGTAATGCAACAAAATATGAAAACGCCAAGGGGGATGAATACTTTTGCACATTTTGGCTTTTCACCCAATAAATATTTGATCATTTTGGGAAAGAAAGATTGTCTTAGGTCTGAGTATTTGTCACAGTGTAATAGGAAATGCATCTCTGTCGCTACCTCTCCCCTGGAGCAGAGTGAGCACAGCCTGTCCTCTCTGGGCAGCCAGGTTTGCCTGTGACGACCGGTCTCTATAGCCATACTGTGCTCACTGAGTCTGTACCTAGTCATTGTTTTCCTCAGTTTTCTATCAGTCACAGTGGTCAGATAGTCTTCCACCATGAACTGTCTGTTTAGAGCCAAATAGCATTGACGTTTACTTTTTATTTTTGCTTTGTGACGATTTGGTTGGGCCAGATTTTCACAGTGCTGTCCTGAGGCTCTATGAGGTTGGTTTGGGTTAGTGAACTGAGCCTCAGAACCAGCTGGCTGAGGGGACTCTTCTCTTGTTTCATCTCTTGACATAGTAGAGCTGTGTGATGGAATGTTTTGGGGTCACTTGTTTTTAGATGGTTGTAAAATTTGATGGCAATTTTTTCTATATTTTCCTCTGTCTCTCTCTCACTATGTTTTCCTCTGCCTCTCTCCTGCTTACACTCTCCTCCTATTATCTGGTATATGAGTTTGTGAGTTGAACCTCCTGCCATGACAGTGTGTTTGTGTGTGTGTGTGTGTGTGTGTGTGTGTGTGTGTGGGGGGGGGGGGGGACCTCACCTAGTGGAACTGACCTAGTACACAGGTCTGAGGCTTGGTGTGTGAGGGAGAGAGAGAGAGAGAGTGAAACAGAGTGTGTGCATGTGTGTGTTTTCATGCATGTGTGTGTGTTGAGAGAGAGAGAGGGAGAGAGAGAGAGAGAGCGAGAGAGAGAGAGAGAGAGAGAGAGAGAGAGAGAGAGAGGAGAGAGAGAGAGAGAGAAGAGAGAGAGAGAGAGAGAGAGAGAGAGAGAGAGAGAGAGAGAGAGAGAGAGAGAGAGAGAGAGAGAGAGAGAGATAGACACAATTTACTGTTATTGCATGGATCACCATATTTAGTAGTTTTGCTCCACAAATAATTAATTTAGCTATCAATAGTTTTATTGTGTTTGTTCTTCATATAGCGTCCAGTGTTTCTGTATTGCCTATGTACAGACTCTACACTGTATTAATTGCAGTGGTTTCTACTCCAAGAATATTAGCAATTATTCTATATATTACAGTGGGTGTGACGTGTTGGCAATAATTATATGTTTCGGGTCAATTGAGTGTATAGGTTGAGCTGTTCATTTGCTGTTTTGCTCCTTTGGGATACTTGTGATGTCGTTTGTTGTTGTTGATTCAGCATCAATTGCATTCTCTATAAACAGTCTATCACACAGTCTTCTGGGTCGTTCCACCTCACAAACACAAGAAAGAGGATTTCAACACACACCATCTCAGATTGTTCTGAAGTCATTTCTGTAGTTAGAA
>NC_059222.1:44125105-44162605 GCF_020615455.1 Coregonus clupeaformis | reverse complement strand
TAGTGGAGTCATGTTATAGAGCTGACCTATAGTAGTGGAGTCATGGTTTAGAGCTGACCTATAGTAGTGGAGTCATGGTGCAGAGCTGACCTATAGAAGTGGAGTCATGGTGTAGAGCTGACCTATAGTAGTGGAGTCATGGTGTAGAGCTGACCTATAGTAGTGGAGTCATGGTTTAGAGCTGACCTATAGTAGTGGAGTCATGGTGTAGAGCTGACCTATAGTAGTGGAGTCATGGTGCAGAGCTGACCTATAGTAGTGGAGTCATGGTGTAGAGCTGACCTATGGTAGTGGAGTCATGGTGTAGAGCTGACCTATAGTAGTGGAGTCATGGTTTAGAGCTGACCTATAGTAGTGGAGTCATGGTGCAGAGCTGACCTATAGTAGTGGAGTCATGGTGCAGAGCTGACCTATAGTAGTGGAGTCATGGTGCAGAGCTGACCTATAGTAGTGGAGTCATGGTGTAGAGATGACCTATAGTAGTGGAGTCATGGTGCAGAGCTGACCTATAGTAGTGGAGTCATGGTGTAGAGCTGACCTATAGTAGTGGAGTCATGTCATAGAGCTGACCTATAGTAGTGGAGTCATGATGTAGAGCTGACCTATAGTAGTGGAGTCATGTTATAGAGCTGACCTATAGTAGTGGAGTCATGGTGCAGAGCTGACCTATAGTAGTGGAGTCATGATGTAGAGCTGACCTATAGTAGTGGAGTCATGTTATAGAGCTGACCTATAGTAGTGGAGTCATGGTGTAGAGCTGACCTATAGTAGTGGAGTCATGTTATAGAGCTGACCTATAGTAGTGGAGTCATGGTGCAGAGCTGACCTATAGTAGTGGAGTCATGTTATAGAGCTGACCTATAGTAGTGGGAGTCATGGTGTAGAGCTGACCTATAGTAGTGGAGTCATGGTTTAGAGCTGACCTATAGTAGTGGAGTCATGGTGTAGAGCTGACCTATAGTAGTGGAGTCATGTTATAGAGCTGACCTATAGTAGTGGAGTCATGGTGTAGAGCTGACCTATAGTAGTGGAGTCATGTTATAGAGCTGACCTATAGTAGTGGAGTCATGGTGAAGAGCTGACCTATAGTAGTGGAGTCATGTTATAGAGCTGACCTATAGTAGTGGAGTCATGGTGTAGAGCTGACCTATAGTAGTGGAGTCATGTTATAGAGCTGACCTAAAGTAGTGGAGTCATGGTGCAGAGCTGACCTATAGTAGTGGAGTAATGTTATAGAGCTGACCTATAGTAGTGGAGTCATGTTATAGAGCTGACCTATAGTAGTGGAGTCATGGTGCAGAGCTGACCTATAGTAGTGGAGTCATGGTTTAGAGCTGACCTATAGTAGTGGAGTAATGGTGTAGAGCTGACCTATAGTAGTGGAGTCATGGTGTAGAGCTGACCTATAGTAGTGGAGTCATGTTATAGAGCTGACCTATAGTAGTGGAGTCATAGTGTAGAGCTGACCTATAGTAGTGGAGTCATGGTGTAGAGCTGACCTATAGTAGTGGAGTCATAGTGTAGAGCTGACCTATAGTAGTGGAGTCATGGTGTAGAGCTGACCTATAGTAGTGGAGTATTGGTGTAGAGCTGACCTATAGTAGTGGAGTCATGGTGCAGAGCTGACCTATAGTAGTGGAGTCATGGTGTAGAGCTGACCTATAGTAGTGGAGTATTGTTGTAGAGCTGACCTATATTAGTGGAGTCATGGTGTAGAGCTGACCTATAGTAGTGGAGTCATGTTATAGAGCTGACCTAAAGTAGTGGAGTCATGGTGTAGAGCTGACCTATAGTAGTGGAGTCATGTTATAGAGCTGACCTATAGTAGTGGAGTCATGGTGCAGAGCTGACCTATAGTAGTGGAGTCATGGTGTAGAGCTGACCTAAAGTAGTGGAGTCATGGTGTAGAGCTGACCTATGGTAGTGGAGTCATAGTGTAGAGCTGACCTATAGTAGTGGAGTCATGGTGTAGAGCTGACCTATAGTAGTGGAGTCATGTTATAGAGCTGACCTAAAGTAGTGGAGTCATGGTGTAGAGCTGACCTATAGTAGTGGAGTCATGGTGTAGAGCTGACCTATAGTAGTGGAGTCATGGTGTAGAGCTGACCTATAGTAGTGGAGTCATGGTGTAGAGCTGACCTATAGTAGTGGATTCATAGTGTAGAGCTGACCTATAGTAGTGGAGTCATGGTGTAGAGCTGACCTATAGTAGTGGAGTCATGGTGTAGAGCTGACCTATAGTAGTGGATTCATAGTGTAGAGCTGACCTATAGTAGTGGAGTCATGATGTAGAGCTGACCTATAGTAGTGGAGTCATGTTATAGAGCTGACCTATAGTAGTGGAGTCATGGTGCAGAGCTGACCTATAGTAGTGGAGTCATGGTGCAGAGCTGACCTATAGTAGTGGAGTCATGTTATAGAGCTGACCTATAGTAGTGGAGTCATGATGTAGAGCTGACCTATAGTAGTGGAGTCATGTTATAGAGCTGACCTATAGTAGTGGAGTCATGGTGCAGAGCTGACCTATAGTAGTGGAGTCATGTTATAGAGCTGACCTATAGTAGTGGAGCCATGGTGTAGAGCTGACCTATAGTAGTGGAGTCATGGTGTAGAGCTGACCTATAGTAGTGGAGTCATGGTGTAGAGCTGACCTATAGTAGTGGAGTCATGTTATAGAGCTGACCTATAGTAGTGGAGTCATGTTATAGAGCTGACCTATAGTAGTGGAGTCATGGTGTAGAGCTGACCTATAGTAGTGGAGTCATGGTGTAGAGCTGACCTATAGTAGTGGAGTCATGTTATAGAGCTGCCCTATAGTAGTGGAGTATTGGTGTAGAGCTGACCTATAGTAGTGGAGTCATGGTGTAGAGCTGACCTATAGTAGTGGAGTCATGATGTAGAGCTGACCTATAGTAGTGGAGTCATGGTGTAGAGCTGACCTATAGTAGTGGAGTCATGATGTAGAGCTGACCTATAGTAGTGGAGTCATGTTATAGAGCTGACCTATAGTAGTGGAGTCATGGTGTAGAGCTGACCTATAGTAGTGGAGTCATGTTATAGAGCTGACCTATAGTAGTGGAGTCATGGTGCAGAGCTGACCTATAGTAGTGGAGTCATGTTATAGAGCTGACCTATAGTAGTGGAGTCATGGTGTAGAGCTGACCTATAGTAGTGGAGTCATGGTTTAGAGCTGACCTATAGTAGTGGAGTCATGGTGTAGAGCTGACCTATAGTAGTGGAGTAATGGTGTAGAGCTGACCTATAGTAGTGGAGTCATGGTGTAGAGCTGACCTATAGTAGTGGAGTCATGTTATAGAGCTGACCTATAGTAGTGGAGTCATAGTGTAGAGCTGACCTATAGTAGTGGAGTCATGGTGTAGAGCTGACCTATAGTAGTGGAGTCATAGTGTAGAGCTGACCTATAGTAGTGAGTCATGGTGTAGAGCTGACCTATAGTAGTGGAGTATTGGTGTAGAGCTGACCTATAGTAGTGGAGTCATGGTGCAGAGCTGACCTATAGTAGTGGAGTCATGGTGTAGAGCTGACCTATAGTAGTGGAGTATTGTTGTAGAGCTGACCTATATTAGTGGAGTCATGGTGTAGAGCTGACCTATAGTAGTGGAGTCATGTTATAGAGCTGACCTAAAGTAGTGGAGTCATGGTGTAGAGCTGACCTATAGTAGTGGAGTCATGTTATAGAGCTGACCTATAGTAGTGGAGTCATGGTGCAGAGCTGACCTATAGTAGTGGAGTCTTGGTGTAGAGCTGACCTAAAGTAGTGGAGTCATGGTGTAGAGCTGACCTATGGTAGTGGAGTCATAGTGTAGAGCTGACCTATAGTAGTGGAGTCATGGTGTAGAGCTGACCTATAGTAGTGGAGTCATGTTATAGAGCTGACCTAAAGTAGTGGAGTCATGGTGTAGAGCTGACCTATAGTAGTGGAGTCATGGTGTAGAGCTGACCTATAGTAGTGGAGTCATGGTGTAGAGCTGACCTATAGTAGTGGAGTCATGGTGTAGAGCTGACCTATGGTAGTGGAGTCATAGTGTAGAGCTGACCTATAGTAGTGGAGTCATGGTGTAGAGCTGACCTATAGTAGTGGAGTCATGTTATAGAGCTGACCTAAAGTAGTGGAGTCATGGTGTAGAGCTGACCTATAGTAGTGGAGTCATGGTGTAGAGCTGACCTATAGTAGTGGAGTCATGGTGTAGAGCTGACCTATAGTAGTGGAGTCATGGTGTAGAGCTGACCTATAGTAGTGGAGTCATGGTGTAGAGCTGACCTATAGTAGTGGATTCATAGTGTAGAGCTGACCTATAGTAGTGGAGTCATGATGTAGAGCTGACCTATAGTAGTGGAGTCATGTTATAGAGCTGACCTATAGTAGTGGAGTCATGGTGCAGAGCTGACCTATAGTAGTGGAGTCATGGTGCAGAGCTGACCTATAGTAGTGGAGTCATGTTATAGAGCTGACCTATAGTAGTGGAGTCATGATGTAGAGCTGACCTATAGTAGTGGAGTCATGTTATAGAGCTGACCTATAGTAGTGGAGTCATGGTGCAGAGCTGACCTATAGTAGTGGAGTCATGTTATAGAGCTGACCTATAGTAGTGGAGCCATGGTGTAGAGCTGACCTATAGTAGTGGAGTCATGGTGTAGAGCTGACCTATAGTAGTGGAGTCATGGTGTAGAGCTGACCTATAGTAGTGGAGTCATGTTATAGAGCTGACCTATAGTAGTGGAGTCATGTTATAGAGCTGACCTATAGTAGTGGAGTCATGGTGTAGAGCTGACCTATAGTAGTGGAGTCATGGTGTAGAGCTGACCTATAGTAGTGGAGTCATGTTATAGAGCTGCCCTATAGTAGTGGAGTATTGGTGTAGAGCTGACCTATAGTAGTGGAGTCATGGTGTAGAGCTGACCTATAGTAGTGGAGTCATGGTGTAGAGCTGACCTATAGTAGTGGAGTCATGGTGTAGAGCTGACCTATAGTAGTGGAGTCATGATGTAGAGCTGACCTATAGTAGTGGAGTCATGTTATAGAGCTGACCTATAGTAGTGGAGTCATGGTGTAGAGCTGACCTATAGTAGTGGAGTCATGTTATAGAGCTGACCTATAGTAGTGGAGTCATGGTGCAGAGCTGACCTATAGTAGTGGAGTCATGTTATAGAGCTGACCTATAGTAGTGGAGTCATGGTGTAGAGCTGACCTATAGTAGTGGAGTCATGGTTTAGAGCTGACCTATAGTAGTGGAGTCATGGTGTAGAGCTGACCTATAGTAGTGGAGTAATGGTGTAGAGCTGACCTATAGTAGTGGAGTCATGGTGTAGAGCTGACCTATAGTAGTGGAGTCATGTTATAGAGCTGACCTATAGTAGTGGAGTCATAGTGTAGAGCTGACCTATAGTAGTGGAGTCATGGTGTAGAGCTGACCTATAGTAGTGGAGTCATAGTGTAGAGCTGACCTATAGTAGTGAGTCATGGTGTAGAGCTGACCTATAGTAGTGGAGTATTGGTGTAGAGCTGACCTATAGTAGTGGAGTCATGGTGCAGAGCTGACCTATAGTAGTGGAGTCATGGTGTAGAGCTGACCTATAGTAGTGGAGTATTGTTGTAGAGCTGACCTATAGTAGTGGAGTCATGGTGCAGAGCTGACCTATAGTAGTGGAGTCTTGGTGTAGAGCTGACCTAAAGTAGTGGAGTCATGGTGTAGAGCTGACCTATGGTAGTGGAGTCATAGTGTAGAGCTGACCTATAGTAGTGGAGTCATGGTGTAGAGCTGACCTATAGTAGTGGAGTCATGTTATAGAGCTGACCTAAAGTAGTGGAGTCATGGTGTAGAGCTGACCTATAGTAGTGGAGTCATGGTGTAGAGCTGACCTATAGTAGTGGAGTCATGGTGTAGAGCTGACCTATAGTAGTGGAGTCATGGTGTAGAGCTGACCTATAGTAGTGGATTCATAGTGTAGAGCTGACCTATAGTAGTGTAGTCATGGTGTAGAGCTGACCTATAGTAGTGGAGTCATGGTGTAGAGCTGACCTATAGTAGTGGATTCATAGTGTAGAGCTGACCTATAGTAGTGGAGTCATGATGTAGAGCTGACCTATAGTAGTGGAGTCATGTTATAGAGCTAACCTATAGTAGTGGAGTCATGGTGCAGAGCTGACCTATAGTAGTGGAGTCATGGTGCAGAGCTGACCTATAGTAGTGGAGTCATGTTATAGAGCTGACCTATAGTAGTGGAGTCATGATGTAGAGCTGACCTATAGTAGTGGAGTCATGTTATAGAGCTGACCTATAGTAGTGGAGTCATGGTGCAGAGCTGACCTATAGTAGTGGAGTCATGTTATAGAGCTGACCTATAGTAGTGGAGCCATGGTGTAGAGCTGACCTATAGTAGTGGAGTCATGGTGTAGAGCTGACCTATAGTAGTGGAGTCATGTTATAGAGCTGACCTATAGTATTGGAGTCATGTTATAGAGCTGACCTATAGTAGTGGAGTCATGGTGTAGAGCTGACCTATAGTAGTGGAGTCATGGTGTAGAGCTGACCTATAGTAGTGGAGTCATGTTATAGAGCTGCCCTATAGTAGTGGAGTATTGGTGTAGAGCTGACCTATAGTAGTGGAGTCATGGTGTAGAGCTGACCTATAGTAGTGGAGTCATGGTGTAGAGCTGACCTATAGTAGTGGAGTCATGGTGTAGAGCTGACCTATAGTAGTGGAGTCATGGTGTAGAGCTGACCTATAGTAGTGGAGTCATTGTGCAGAGCTGACCTATAGTAGTGGAGTATTGGTGTAGAGCTGACCTATAGTAGTGGAGTCATGGTGCAGAGCTGACCTATAGTAGTGGAGTCATGGTGCAGAGCTGACCTATAGTAGTGGAGTCATGGTGCAGAGCTGACCTATAGTAGTGGAGTCATTGTGCAGAGCTGACCTATTGTAGTGGAGTCATGGTGTAGTATCCATTTAGATGTGGATGGGGGTTGTCCTAGTGTGTGACACATCATTGGTGGTGTGTGTACTAGTGTGTCATATCCTAGATACCTCCCATGAGCCAAGACTTCCCTTGTGTTGTTGATCTTTACCACAAGTCGCACCAGCCTCCAACTGTCAGGCAGCTCCCAGCCTTTCTCTTCCTCTCATTGGGCCCAGGAGGAGACTAGTTAACGCTGTGCGACACACACACTCAGCCCTGCTCTCTCTCTCTGCTTCCCCTACAGCAGGTGTTTCACACCCAGCAAGGGAGGGCAGAGAGGGCTTTGGAGGAAAGCTGTCATCTGAGGGAAGGAGAGATGGAGGGAGGGAGGGAGCGAGCGAGGGAGAGAGACAGGTAGACAGAGAGAGAGAGAGAGAGAGAGAGAGAGAGAGAGAGAGAGAGAGAGAGAGAGAGAGAGAGAGAGGTAGAGAGAGAGAGAGAGAGAGAGAGAGAGAGAGAGAGAGAGAGAGAGTTTAAACAGAGTGTCATTGGAAGAATATATCCAGCAGATTGACCCATAGGAAACCCTCACTGCATTATTAACCCACCGTGCCCTGTCCTTCTGGGCCTTATCTGAGGTAGTCCACTACCACACACACACTCCGCTCAGGCACGCACGATGAACGACACCGACCTAGCCGCCCACTGGCCCTGGCCCTGTCTGTCGGAGCCCTGTTGGAGGTGTGAGACATCACATCCTTCCTGAGGGGAGAGACGGGCAGCGTTAATACCACCGGGATCATTCCCAGAGATCACTCCTCCGCCTCTCCTCTTCCTGTCTTCCTCTCCTCCTCTCGTCAACCTAATCCGGCTTTCCCCAGACACGTCATTACCACCAACATGCTGCTACAGCTACTGAACCAAACAGTTAGGGACTCCCTGAAATCTCACAGGACATGGAGGAGAGAGAGGGGGGGGCGTGAAAGAGAGAGTGAGGAAAGGAGAGAGGGGAGACGGGGAGAGGGGGGAGGGAAAGAGAGAGTGAGGAAAGGAGAGAGGGGAGACGGGGAGAGGGGGGAGGGAAAGGGGATATGAGAGGGAGTGAGGAAAGGAGAGAGGGGGGACAGGGAGAGGGGAGAGAGGGGAGAGAAACTGGATTTGAGAAGGAGTGAGGACATACACTATAAAATGAGGATTCCTCAAGGGGTTCTTTAGGAAGGGTGATGCTTCTATGTGGAACCATATTGACCCAAACAGTGGTTCTTTGCTGTTCAAAAAAAGGTTATTTCCTCTTTTAGTGATAATTAAAATGTAGGGGGCGGCGGCTCATTCAAATATTTGGGGGCGTGGTTTGTTCCCAGCTCTTTTTATGCAACCGTCCTGTTTATCTAAGTGTTGTGTTATACCATTAAATATTATAATATGACTATGGCCAGTGATGTTGTCTTGTGAAAGACTCACATATGGCCTTGTGTCAAATGAGAACAGTCAGAAGTTCTCTCTTCTCCTCTCAGTGACCCCTAGCTGTTCCAGAGCCACCACACCTGATTCAACTAGTTAATAAACACTATAATAAAACCTATGGGATTGTAACAATATGAAACTATTAAACCAGAATAAAAAAAAAAAAAAAAAAAATGTATGGTTCTTCAAAGAACCTTTGAGATTGAGAAAGTTTCTTTATAGAACCACTCTCCATAAAGGTTTTATAAAGAACCGTAAAAAAGGGTTCTATATAGCCCCCAAAAGGGTTGTAACCATATCGGAACCCTGTTTAGGTGCTATATAGAACCTTTTTTAATAGTTCTTTATAGAACCTTAGGAAAGGGTTCATGATAGCACCATACATGTCCCATTTAGAACCTTATGAGCATGGTTCTTTCTTGAACCTTCAAAGAAAGGTTCCATATAGCAGCAACAAGGGTTCTGCTATGATTAAAAGCCAAAGATCCCTTGTTTGACATTATATAGAAGCATTTATTTTGTGTGTGTGTGTTAAAATGGACAGAGGACTTAAAGATGCACTCTCAAACCTTTTTATAATTTCAGCCAGTAGTTTTGAAAGTGGTGCTCACGAGCCAAAACGGGTCCTTGTTTTTTGTGTACTACGTCATCCATTTCGTGTGGTATGTTACGCATTTTCATAATTGCATTATGTCATACGAATTAGCAATTTGTATAATATGGTACAAATCCAATTAGGAATTTGTTGTGCTTAAGATCCCGGAGCGCCTCTTTAAAGAAGGAAGTGAACAGATGTCAGATGATGATGTGGGAATTGGAGAAAATATTAACTTGTATATGTAAAGGGAGGATAAATATTTTTCCCTCCATATTTCTATGAATATGCATACATTACAAATGAAGTGGTAAGATGAAAGGTGAAGAAACAGATGTCTAGTTATGGTGATGTAGTTTGGCATAGTTCACTGAGCACGACAGCATAGTTCATTGTTACACCTACGGTGTGTTTCAGCATACATGTGAAATGATGGCCTTTAATGTAGGCCAGGGAAATCAGGAGACAATGTGTCCCTCTCCACTCCTCCTCTCTCCTCTCCTCCTCTCCTCCTCTCTCCTCTCTTCCCCTCTCCTTTCCTCCTCTCTCACCTACTCCACTCTCCTCTCCTCTCCTCCTCTCCTCTCCTCTCCTCTCCTCCCCTCTCCTCTCCTCCCCTCTCCTCTCCTCTCCTCTCCCTCCTCTCTCTCCCTCCTCTCCTCTCCTCCTCTCCTCTCCTCCCCTTCTCCCTCCTCCCTTCTCCTCTCCTCCCTCTCCCCCTCTCCCTCTCCTCCTCTCTCCTCTCCTCCTCCTCTCCTCTCTCCTCCTCCTCTCCTCCTCCTCTCCTCTCTCTCCTCCTCCTCCTCCTCCCTCCTCTCTCCTCCTCTCTCCCTCTCCTCTCCTCCCCTCCTCCCCTCTCTCCTCCTCCTCTCCTCCTCTCCTCCTCTCCTCTCCACCTCTCTCTTCTCTGGGACTCACATTAGCACATGCCATACTTGATAGAGGAGCATACTTAGTGATAATAATGGACGCTGTAGCAGATTGGTATCCAGGGTGGTATCCAGTGTGGTGCAGTTTCCCTGAGCCTTATTAATTAAGCTCTTACAGTAGCTGAGACCATCTATACAACAGCTTTGGCTATCCTACATCACCAGGAATGACTCCACAGCCCTGATAAACAAAAACATGTAGTCCACAATCAGTCAAACGCATTTGATAAAGCTCTTTTTACATCTTCAGTTGTCACAAATTGATTTATAGATACCTGTCTCTTGTTTCCCTTGCACAGAGACAAAACTGCACCGTAAAACGTTTTCAGGCATTTCCTCTCAGATTCTGACCCTGTATCCCCCCTAGTGTGCTGTACCTCCCACAGGCATGATAAATAAACTAGTTCACTAATCACTCACAGATGGACAGATGTCAACTCAGTGTGGTTCTGATGACTACCAACCTGATCTGTCCCATAGGGAATCAGTCTGTTTACACAAGGTCAGAGGGGTGGATGGGTAGAGTGACTGTTAGAGGAGAAGGGGTGGATGGGTAGAGTGACTGTTAGAGGATAAGGGGTGGATGGGTAGAGTGACTGTTAGAGGAGGAGGGGTGGATGGGTAGAGTGACTGTTAGAGGAGAGGGGTGGATGGGTAGAGTGACTGTTAGAGGAGAGGAGGAAGGGCTGGGTAGAGTGACTGTTAGAGGAGAGGAGGAAGGGATGGGTAGAGTGACTGTTAGAGGAGAGGAGGGGAGGGATGGGTAGAGTGACTGTTAGAGGAGAGGGGTGGATGGGTAGAGTGACTGTTAGAGGAGAGGGGGTGGATGGGTAGGGTGACTGTTAGTGGAGTTGTGACTGTTAGAAGAGAGGAGGGGTGGATGGGTAGAGTGACTGTTAGAGGAGAGGAGGAAGGGATGGGTAGAGTGACTGTTAGAGGAGAGGAGGAAGGGATGGGTAGAGTGACTGTTAGAGGAGAGGAGGAAGGGATGGTAGAGTGACGGTTGGAGGAGAGGAGGAATGGATGGGTAGAGTGACTGTTAGAGGAGAGGAAGGGTGGATGGGTAGAGTGACTGTTAGAGGAGAAGGGGTGGATGTGTAGAGTGACTGTTAGAGGAGAGGAAGGGTGGATGGGTAGAGTGACTGTTAGAGGAGAGGAGGAAGGGATGGGTAGAGTGACTGTTAGAGGAGAGGAGGAAGGGATGGGTAGAGTGACTGTTAGAGGAGAGGAGGAAGGGATGGGTAGAGTGACTGTTAGAGGAGAGGAGGAAGGGCTGGGTAGAGTGACTGTTAGAGGAGAGGAGGAAGGGATGGGTAGAGTGACTGTTAGAGGAGAGGAGGGAGGGATGGGTAGAGTGACTGTTAGAGGAGAGGGGTGGATGGGTAGAGTGACTGTTAGAGGAGAGGGGGTGGATGGGTAGGGTGACTGTTAGTGGAGTTGTGACTGTTAGAAGAGAGGAGGGGTGGATGGGTAGAGTGACTGTTAGAGGAGAGGAGGAAGGGATGGGTAGAGTGACTGTTAGAGGAGAGGAGGAAGGGATGGGTAGAGTGACTGTTAGAGGAGAGGAGGAAGGGATGGGTAGAGTGACTGTTAGAGGAGAGGAGGAAGGGATGGTAGAGTGACGGTTGGAGGAGAGGAGGAATGGATGGGTAGAGTGACTGTTAGAGGAGAGGAGGAAGGGATGGGTAGAGTGACTGTTAGAGGAGAGGATGAAGGGATGGGTAGAGTGACTGTTAGAGGAGAGGAGGAAGGGATGGGTAGAGTGACTGTTAGAGGAGAGGAGGAAGGGATGGGTAGAGTGACAGTTAGAGGAGAGGAGGGAGGGATGGGTAGAGTGACTGTTAGAGGAGAGGAGGAAGGGATGGGTAGAGTGACAGTTAGAGGAGAGGAGGAAGGGATGGGTAGAGTGACTGTTAGAGGAGAGGAGGAAGGGATGGGTAGAGTGACAGTTAGAGGAGAGGAGGGAGGGATGGGTAGAGTGACTGTTAGAGGAGAGGAGGAAGGGATGGGTAGAGTGACAGTTAGAGGAGAGGAGGAAGGGATGGGTAGAGTGACTGTTAGAGGAGAGGAGGAAGGGATGGGTAGAGTGACTGTTAGAGGAGAGGAGGAAGGGATGGGTAGAGTGACAGTTAGAGGAGAGGAGGAAGGGATGGGTAGAATGAGGAGAGATTAGATTTCTAAGACCAGCTGTGGTGTTCCCACCAGTATCCAACCAATCACACCTGTGTGAACACAAACAGAGGATAGCCAACCTCCAACTTCCCCCCACTGTGACTACAGACCAACCCTCCAACTTCCCCCCACTGTGACTACAGCCTTTCGCTGCCCCATGGATGCAGAGTTCCCAAACATGACATGGCAGGGAGGTAATACATGTGGTGCAGCAGTAGCTTCGAGTTTAGAGAGGCAGGCCAGGTGTTGGTTAATGTGTGATGCTGTGTGACGTGGTGGTGGGAGGGGGGGTTCCTGGTCCTTGGGAGGCTCGCTGGCAGGACTCAGGACGGGGCTGCCTGGAAGAAGGTGTAGGGTACGGAGCGAGAGAGATAATGCTGAATGGAGGTGGAGTATATGGAGAGAGATAGGGCTGAATGGAGGTGGAGTATATAGAGAGAGATAATGCTGAACGGAGGTGGAGTATATAGAGAGAGATAATGCTGAATGGAGGTGGAGTATATGGAGAGAGATAGGGCTGAATGGAGGTGGAGTATATAGAGAGAGATAATGCTGAACGGAGGTGGAGTATATAGAGAGAGATAATGCTGAATGGAGGTGGAGTATATAGAGAGAGAAAATGCTGAACGGAGGTTGAGTACATGGAGAGAGATAATGCTGAATGGAGGTGGAGTATATGGAGAGAGAGAGGATTGAACGAAGGGGTGCCAAATTAGCAGATACAGTTGAAGTCTGAAGTTTACATACACCTTAGCCAAATACATTTAAACTCAGTTTTTCCACAATTCCTGACATTTAATCCTAGTAAATGATTCCCTGTCTTAGGTCAGTTAGGATCACCACTTTATTTTAAGAATATGAAATATCAGAATAATAGTAGAGAGAATGATTTATTTCAGCTTTTATTTATTTCATCACATTCCCAGTAGGACAGAAGTTTACATACACTCAATTAGTATTTGGTAGCATTGCCTTTAAATTGTTTAACTTGGGTCAAACGTTTCAGGTAGCCTTCCACAAGCTTCCCACAAAAAGTTGGGTGAATTTTGGCCCATTCCTCCTGACAGAGCTGGTGTAACTGAGTCAGGTTTGTGGATCTCCTTGCTCGCACACACTTTTTCAGATCTGCCCACAAATGTTCTATAGGATTGAGGTCAGGGCTTTGTGATGGCCACTCCAATACCTTGACTTTGTTGTCCTTAAGCCATTTTGCCACAACTTTGGAAGTATGCTTGGGCCATTGTCCATTTGGAAGACCCATTTGCGACCAAGCTTTAACTTCCTGACTGATGTCTTGAGATGTTGCTTCAATATATCCACATAATTGTCCTTCCTCATGATGCCATCTATTTTGTGAAGTGCACCAGACCCTCCTGCAGCAAAGCACTCCCACAGCATGATGCTGCCACCCCCGTGCCTCACGGTTTGGATGGTGTTCTTCGGCTTGCAAGCAACCCCCTTTTTCCTCCAAACATAACAAGGGTCATTATGGCCAAACAGTTCTATATTTGTTTCATCAGACCAGAGGACATTTCTCCAAAAAGTATGATTGTTGTCCCCATGTGCAGTAGCAAACCGTAGTCTGGCTTTTTTATGGTGGTTTTGGAGCAGTGGCTTCTTCCTTGCTGAGCGGCCTTTCAGGTTATGTTGATATAGGACTCGTTTTACTGTGGATATAGATACTTGTGTACCTGTTTCCTCCAGCATCTTCACAAGGTCCTTTGCTGTTGTTCTGGGATTGATTTGCACTTTTTGCACCAAAGTACTTTCATCTCTAGGAGACAGAACACGTCTCCTTCCTGAGCGGTATGACGGCTGCGTGGTCCCATGGTGTTTATACTTGAGTACTATTGTTTGTACAGATGAACGTGGTACCTTCAGGCGTTTGAAAATTGCTCCCAAGGATTAACCAGACTTGGCTGATTTCTTTTGATTTTCCCATGATGTCAAGCAAAGAGGCTCTTAGTTCAAAGGTAGGCCTTGAAATACATCCACAGGTACACCTGCAATTGACTCAAATTATGTCAATTAGCCTATCAGAAGCTTCTAAAGCCATGACATCATTTTCTGGAATTTTCCAAGCTGTTTAAAGGCGCAGTCAACTTAGTGTATGTAAACTTCTGACCCACTGGAATTGTGATACAGTGAATGATAAGTGAAATAATCTGTCTGTAAACAATTGTTGGAAAAATTACTTGTGTCATGCACAAAGTAGATGTCCTAACCGACTTGCCAAAACTATAGTTTGTTAACAAGAAATGTGTGTAGTGGTTGAAAAACGAGTTTTAATGACTCCAACCTAAGTGTATGTAAACTTCCGACTTCAACTGTATATCTGTAGGCTTATGGATGTGGGGCGGCAGGTATCCTGGCGGTTAAAAACGTTGGGCCAGTAATCTGAAAAAAAATCCCAGAGCCGACAAGGTGAAGAATCTGCCGATGTGCCCTTGAGCAAGGCACTTAACCCTAATTGCTCCTGTAAGTCGCTGTCAATAAGAGTGTCTGCTAAAATGTATATTTGTAGGTTTATAGATCTGTTGTGTGTATTTGTAGGGTTTTGTCTTAGGCATCTGACTGTGTGTCTAATCAGTCATGCAAATGTGATGTTTGTGTCTGTGTTTGCATATCAATGTTTTTATACGTGTAACAAATATTAAGAAGTATGTGTCTTTATCACGTTGTTGGTGTGTGCCTCTGCCTCTGCCAAGTCTGCTGTGTGTGTGTGTATGTGTCTGCCCAGAGGACATCTGTGTGTGTGTGTGTGTGTGTGTGTGAGAGAGAGAGAGAGAGAGAGAGAGAGAGAGAGAGAGAGAGAGAGAGAGAGAGAGAGAGAGAGAGAGAGAGAGAGAGAGAGAGAGAGAGAGAGAGAGAGAGAGAGAGAGAGAGAGAGAGAGAGAGAGAGAGAGAGAGAGAGAGAGAGAGAGAGAGAGAGAGAGAGAGAGAGAGAGAGAGAGAGAGAGAGAGAGAGAGAGAGAGAGAGAGAGAGAGAGAGAGAGAGAGAGAGAGAACATTATCAGCAGGCCTGCTCTGCATGCATCCTCTTTTTAAGTGCTGATTGGTCATTTGGCATCCATCACCCAAAACCTAAATAGGCTATCAGGCGGCGTCCCAAATGACATCCTATCTCCCTTTATAGTGAACTACTTTTGACCAGGGCCCATTGGGCTATATAGGGAAATAGGATGCCCTTTGCGACCCTCCTCAGAGTAGAGTAAACTCACGAAGGACATACACATTAGCAGTTGATAGCAGTCTCCGTCTGAAAACCTGTCTCTTCTCTCATGAATGTTCACTGCCTCCTTTAAATGATCTCGCTGGGCCACAGTAGAAATAGATTTTCATAGTTTTAATAGGAGGGGCCTGAAGTGTCGTCTAAACTTGTATTATTTTTATTATCTGTAATTGGGATAGTGCTATAACTTCCCCTGTCCACTGTGACACTATTATGGAGCAGACCTGGGTTCAAATACTATTTGAAATCTTTCAAATACTTTTAGCGTTTTTGTGTCTGCTTGGAATGCCAGATGGCTGGGGTTTGCAATTTCTGGACTTTCCTATTGGTTCATTACGCCAGGCAAGCTCAATCAAGCACAGCTGAAATATTAAAAATTATTTCAAATAGTATTTGAACCCAGGTCTGACTGTGCAAGTGTTAGCTACATTAGGGTTGTTAGAGGATCAGAAGAGGCCGGACAGCGAGGAGAAAGGTTCTGTGTTGGGTGGCTAGTTAACCTTTCTGCCTCCCCTGTCTTCTCCCCCTCCCTCCCTTCTGCCTCCCCTACGTCCCCCCTCCTCCCCACCTCCTCCCCCTTCCTTCTGCCCCCCCCATCCTCCCCACCTCCTCCCCCTCCCTCCCTTCTGCCTCCCCTCCCCCCTCCACTCCTCCCACTCCCTCCCTTCTGCCTCCCCCTCCACCCCCCTCCTCCCCCTCCCCCTTCTGCCTCCCCCCTCCCCCCTCCTCTCCACCTCCTCCCCCCTCCCTCCCCTTCTGCCTCCCTCCCCCCTCCACTCCTCCCACTCCCTCCCTTCTGCCTCCCCCCCACGTCACCCTCCCCCCTCCCCCCATCCTCCCCCCTCCCTCCCTTCTGCCTCCCTTCTGCCTCCCCCCTCCCCCTCCTCCCACCTCCTCCCCCTCCCTCCCCTTCTGCCCCCCCTCCTTTACTGGGTAGTTTAATGTTCCTGCATAGATCTGTGTGGTTTTACTGCCATTTAGAAGAGCAGCTGTGCTGATTAGAAACGTATAGCTGTGTGTGTGTGTGTGTGTGTGTGTGTGTGTGTGTTTGTGTGGTGTGTGTGTGTGTGTGTGTGTGTGTGTATGTGTGTGTGTGTTGTGATTGACTGTCTGAGTTGTGTATGCATATAGGGTTGTAGCTGGTAGATTCCACACTGCTACAGATTAGTTGCTTTGGAATGCTATTTAGATTCAGCAGACCTGCTATTATTAAATGATGTAGCTACTCTAGTCGAAGATGATGGGTGGAAGCAGCAGGAGAAACCGACACCATGTTTTGTCTGCCTACCAGTGCTCCTATACTAGGCTCCACACTAATGTGCCTAGCCGTGTGTTCTGTGATGGCTGTATCAGGCTAAAAAACCTCTTCAAGCAAAATGGGAAATGTATTGAGACGCATTAGCATCGCAGTTATTAAAATGATGGACTACACTACAGGATCATGGGGAGTGTGGGAGTTGCAACCGACCTGTTGTTTTCTGGGGGATTTCTTCTGCAACACGAACAATGTGTTTCTGCTCTGATGTGGATTGTTGTAACTCATATTGTTTTGAACTGTTATAGCCAGTTAGCTCTCATGGTTGTGAACTACTGTTCCCAGTTATAGTCTGCCTGTGTGTGTGTGTGTGTGTGTGTGTGTGTGTGTGTGTGTGTGTGTGTGTGTGTGTGTGTGTGTGTGTGTGTGTGTGTGTGTGTGTGTGTGTGTGTGTGTGCGTGTGCGTGTGCGTGTGCGTGTGCGTGTGCGTGTGCGCGTGCGCGTGCGCGTGCGCGTGTGTGAGCTGCTGGCATTTTTTGTGAACAACAGTGGGATCATGTCTAGCAGTTAATCTGGATCTGTCCAAGATGTTTGTGTTGTCTGAACATAATTCACTAGATTAGAGTGAATCCTCTCTCCGGTGACGTTGAATCAACCTAGTATCTCCGTCCCTGATCTATTGTTCATAACCTGTGATGAATGATGGTGTCAAGTGGTGCCTGTTGCAGTCTGTCTGGAGCACTGAATGAATACACACACACACACACACACACACACACACACACACACACACACACACACACACACACACACACACACACACACACACACACACACACACACACACACACACACACACACACACACACACACACACACACACACACACACACACACACACACACACACCACACACACACACACACACACACACACGGAACGTACTTGTTTCTTCTCTCCTACTCCCACATGCACAGATCAGCACTTTTTCTGTTTAGGAGGGAAAGTTGTTTGACTCCATCCATACACCCTTCAACACTTATTTTACATTACCAGGCCAGATGACCAAATGAGGCCAAAGGTCCTGCATTATCCTGGCTCCGGGGGCACACAGATTGTGGGGGCTGTTTTGTTAGACTTCAGTGCAGCTTTTGACATTATCGATCATAGTCTGCTGCTGGAAAAATGTTTTATGTGTTATGGCTTTACAGCCCCCTGCTATATTGTGGATAAAGAGTTACCTGTCTAACAGAACACAGAGGGTGTTCTTTAATCGAAGCCTCTCCAACATAATCCAGGTAGAATCAGGAATTCCCCAGGGCAGCTGTCTAGGCCCCTTACTTTTGATGTTCTGTTTTATATTTTGTTTTATGTGTGATGTAAGAACCTTGATGTGTTTGGACCCCAGGAAGAGTAGCTGCTGCCTTGGCAGGAACTAATGGGGATCCATAATAAACCCCAGGAAGAGTAGCTGCTGCCTTGGCAGGAACTAATGGGGATCCATAATAAACCCCAGGAAGAGTAGCTGCTGCCTTGGCAGGAACTACTGGGGATCCATAATAAACCCCAGGAAGAGTAGCTGATGCCTTGGCAGGAACTACTGGGGATCCATAATAAACCCCAGGAAGAGTAGCTGCTGCCTTGGCAGGAACTAATGGGGATCCATAATAAACCCCAGGAAGAGTAGCTGCTGCCTTGGCAGGAACTAATGGGGATCCTTAATAATCCCCAGGAAGAGTAGCTGCTGCCTTCGCAGGAACTAATGGGGGTCCTTAATAAACCCCAGGAAGAGTAGCTGCTGCCTTGGCAGGAACTAATGGGGATCCATAATAAACCCCAGGAAGAGTAGCTGCTGCCTTGGCAGGAACTAATGGGGATCCATAATAAACCCCAGGAGGAGTAGCTGCTGCCTTGGCAGGAACTAAAGGGGATCCATAATAAACCCCAGGAAGAGTAGCTGCTGCCTTGGCAGGATCTAATGGGGATCCATAATAAACCCCAGGAAGAGTAGCTGCTGCCTTGGCAGGAACTAATGGGGATCCATAATAAACCCCAGGAAGAGTAGCTGCTGCCTTCGCAGGAACTAATGGGGATCCATAATAAACCCCAGGAAGAGTAGCTGCTGCCTTGGCAGAAACTAATGGGGATCCATAATAAACCCCAGGAAGAGTAGCTGCTGCCTTGGCAGGAACTAATGGGGATCCATAATAAACCCCAAGAAAAGTAGCTGCTGCCTTGGCAGGAACTAATGGGGATCCATAATAAACCCCAGGAAGAGTAGCTGCTGCCTTGGCAGGAACTAATGGGGATCCATAATAAACCCCAGGAGGAGTAGCTGCTGCCTTGGCAGGAACTAATGGGGATCCATAATAAACCCCAGGAAGAGTAGCTGCTGCCTTGGCAGGATCTAATGGGGATCCATAATAAACCCCAGGAAGAGTAGCTGCTGCCTTGGCAGGAACTAATGGGGATCCATAATAAACCCCAGGAAGAGTAGCTGCTGCCTTCGCAGGAACTAATGGGGATCCATAATAAACCCCAGGAAGAGTAGCTGCTGCCTTGGCAGAAACTAATGGGGATCCATAATAAACCCCAGGAAGAGTAGCTGCTGCCTTGGCAGGAACTAATGGGGATCCATAATAAACCCCAAGAAAAGTAGCTGCTGCCTTGGCAGGAACTAATGGGGATCCATAATAAACCCCAGGAAGAGTAGCTGCTGCCTTGGCAGGAACTAATGGGGATCCATAATAAACCCCAGGAAGAGTAGCTGCTGCCGTGGCAGGAACTCATGGGGATCCATAATAAACCCCAGGAAGAGTAGCTGCTGCCTTGACAGGAACTAATGGGGATCCATAATAAACCCCAGGAAGAGTAGCTGCTGCCTTGGCAGGAACTAATGGGGATCCATAATAAACCCCAGGAAGAGTAGCTGCTGCCTTGGCAGGAACTGCTGGGGATCCATAAAAAACCCCAGGAAGAGTAGCTGCTGCCTTGACAGGAACTAATGGGGATCCATAATAAACCCCCAGGAAGAGTAGCTGCTGCCTTGGCAGGAACTAATGGGGATCCATAATAAACCCCAGGAAGAGTAGCTGCTGCCTTGGCTGGAACTAATGGGGATCCATAATAAACCACAGGAAGAGTAGCTGCTGCCTTTGCAGGAACTAATGGGGATCCATAATAAACCCCAGGAAGAGTAGCTGCTGCCTTGGCAGGAACTAATGGGGATCCTTAATAAATACAAATACAGGGAGTTCCTGACAGGGCAATTTGGTGTACTTTCTCTGGGTTGGCTGGTGACAACAGCCCCCCTGCAGGGCCATTCAGGGCCCCATGTGTGGCGGTGTGAAAGGCAGCAGGGCTGAGGTCCACACAGGTCAGTGGTAGGGGTTAGCCCTGTGACCAGCGACGTTAGCCACATTAGCCTGATGAGCGCTAATCTGGACAGGTCATCCTATTGATGCTGTTTATCTCCAGGTTGTTACCGGGCTGTTAGCCGTGAAACACAATTTAGAGAGGTGAAGAGGGTTGGGATAATGTCATATTGTAAAGAAAGGGAGTTTAGTGTGGGGGAGTGGGGTTAAAGGCTAGGAGACAGGAGTAGGGTGGGGGGAGGGGGAGGGGGGTTAAAGGCTAGGAGACAGGAGTAGGGTGGGGGGAGGGGAGGGGGTTAAAGGCTAGGAGACAGGAGTAGGGTGGGGGGAGGGGGGGGGGGGGGTTAAAGGCTAGGAGACAGGAGTAGGGTGGGGGAGGGGGAGGGGGGTTAAAGGCTAGGAGACAGGAGTAGGGTGGGGGAGGGGGAGGGGGGTTAAAGGCTAGGAGACAGGAGTAGGGGTGGGGGGGAGGGGAGGGGGGTTAAAGGCTAGGAGACAGGAGTAGGGGTGGGGGAGGGGAGGGGGGTTAAAGGCTAGGAGACAGGAGTAGGGTGGGGGAGGGGAGGGGGTTAAAGGCTAGGAGACAGGAGTAGGGTGGGGGAGGGGGAGGGGGGTTAAAGGCTAGGAGACAGGAGTAGGGTGGGGGTGAGACACTGTGGCTTGTAGGCCTCTCCAGGTCTCCGTCTAACCATTAGACGACCAGGTGTTGGGCAAAGCTGAAAATTGGACTCATCAGAGAAGATGACCTTGCTCCAGTCCTCTACGGTCCAATCCTTATGGTCTTTTGCAAACCTCAGCCTGGCTCTTCTTTGCTTCTCATTGATGAAGGGCTTTTTTTCTAGCTTAGCACGGCTTCAGCCCTGCACCTAGGAGACTGTTTCCAATCGTCCTCGCCGTGCACTTCACCCCAGCTGACGTTTGCCATTCTTTTTGTAGGTCACTTGATGTCATCCTACGGTTGTTGAGTGACATTCGAATGAGATGGCGGTCATCCCGGTCGGTAGAGAGTCGTTCTCACCCTCTGCCGGTCTGTAGCTTTGTTGTCCCCAATGTCTGCTGCTTGACCTTGTTCTTATGAACTGCCGTCTTTGAAATTTTAAGGATGGAAGCAACCTGATGCTCACTGTATCCCTCTGCCAGTAAAGTCAGAATTTAACCCTTCTTTTCATCACTCAAAACTTTCCTTTTCAACTCTTTTGGCATGGTCAATAGTTATTTTTTTATTAATATTACTTTTGAGGTACTATTAGCACTGTTTTTGCCATCCAGCTGGTCCTATTGCAAGAGGATAGTGATGACCACAGCAATGGTTTTATACTTTTCCTCGTTAAATAAGATTTGGTTCATGTGATCACCTAATCAGTAACTAATTCAGTAGAATGAGGTGTGCCTGTGTTGGAATTCAACAGACACTGGAATGGAATGGCTGTCATACATGTAGAGATGCTGATTTAAGAAACATTTGCAGTGGTCTCTTAATTTTTTCCAGAGCTGTATATATATATATACAGTGGGGGAAAAAAGTATTTAGTCAGCCACCAATTGTGCAAGTTCTCCCACTTAAAAATATGAGAGAGGCCTGTAATTTTCATCATAGGTACATGTCAACTATGACAGACAAACTGAGAAAAAGAATTCCAGAAAATCACATTGTAGGATTTTTAATGAATTTATTTGCAAATGATGGTGGAAAATAAGTATTTGGTCAATAACAAAAGTTTCTCAATACTTTGTTATATACCCTTTGTTGGCAATGACACAGGTCAAACGTTTTCTGTAAGTCTTCACAAGGTTTTCACACACTGTTGCTGGTATTTTGGCCCATTCCTCCATGCATATCTCCTCTAGAGCAGTGATGTTTGGGGCTGTCGCTGGGCAACACGGACTTTCAACTCCCTCCAAAGATTTTCTATGGGGTTGAGATCTGGAGACTGGCTAGGCCACTCCAGGACCTTGAAATGCTTCTTACGAAGCCACTCCTTCGTTGCCCGGGCGGTGTGTTTGGGATCATTGGCATGCTGAAAGACCCAGCCACGTTTCATCTTCAATGCCCTTGCTGATGGAAGGAGGTTTTCACTCAAAATCTCACGATACATGGCCCCATTCATTCTTTCCTTTACACGGATCAGTCGTCCTGGTCCCTTTTCAGAAAAACAGCCCCAAAGCATGATGTTTCCACCCCCATGCTTCACAGTAGGTATGGTGTTCTTTGGATGCAACTCAGAATTCTTTGTCCTCCAAACACGACGAGTTGAGTTTTGACCAAAAAGTTCTATTTTGGTTTCATCTGACCATATGACATTCTCCCAATCCTCTTCTGGATCATCCAAATGCACTCTAGCAAACTTCAGACGGGCCTGGACATGTACTGGCTTAAGCAGGTGGACACGTCTGGCACTGCAGGATTTGAGTCCCTGGCGGCGTAGTGTGTTACTGATGGTAGGCTTTGTTACTTTGGTCCCAGCTCTCTGCAGGTCATTCACTAGATCCCCCCGTGTGGTTCTGGGATTTTTGGTCACCGTTCTTGTGATAATTTTGACCCCACGGGGTGAGATCTTGCGTGGAGCCCCAGATCGAGGGAGATTATCAGTGGTCTTGTATGTCTTCCATTTCCTAATAATTGCTCCCACAGTTGATTTCTTCAAACCAAGCTGCTTACCTATTGCAGATTCAGTCTTCCCAGCCTGGTGCAGGTCTACAGTTGTGTTTCTGGTGTCCTTTGACAGCTCTTTGGTCTTGGCCATAGTGGAGTTTGGAGTGCGACTGTTTGAGGTTGTGGACAGGTGTCTTTTATACTGATAACAAGTTCAAACAGGTGCCATTAATACAGGTAACGAGTGGAGGACAGAGGAGCCTCTTAAAGAAGAAGTTACAGGTCTGTGAGAGCCAGAAATCTTGCTTGTTTGTAGGTGACCAAATACTTATTTTCCACCATAATTTGCAAATAAATTCATTAAAAATCCTACAATGTGATTTTCTGGGTTTTTTTCTTCTCAATTTGTCTGTCATAGTTGACGTGTACCTATGACGAAAATTACAGGCCTCTCTCATCTTTTTAAGTGGGAGAACTTGCACAATTGGTGGCTGACTAAATACTTTTTTTCCCCCCACTGTATATATCAGTGGAGGCTGCTGAGGGGAGAATGGCTCATAATAATGTCCGGAACAGAGCAAACGAAATGGCATCAAATACCTGGAAACCATGTGTTTGATGTATTTGATACCATTCCACTGATTCCGCTCCAGTCATTACCACAAGCCCATTCTCCCCAATGGAATTAAAATTGATTTTGGGGGGGGGTTTGTATCATTTGATTTACACAACATGCCTACCACTTTGAAGATGCAAAATATTTTTTATTGTGAAACAAACAAGAAATAACACAAAAAAACTGAAAACTTGAGTGTGCATAACTATGTCTCTATAAGCTTGGTACATTTAGCCACTGGGATTTTTGCCCATTCTTCAATGCAAAACTGCTCCAGCTCCTTTAAGTTGGATGTGTTCCACTGGTGCACAGCAATCTTTAAGTCATACCACAGATTCTCAATTGGATTGAGGTCTGGGCTTTGACTAGGCTATTCCAAGACATTTATATGTTTCCCCTTAAACTACTCAAGTGTTGCTTTAGCAGTATGCTTTGGGTCATTGTCCTGCTGGAAGGTGAACCTCCGTCCCAGTCTCAAATCTCTGGAAGACTGAAACAGGTTTCCCTCAAGAATTTCCCTGTATTTAGCGCCATCCATCATTCCTTCAATTCTGACCAGTTTCCCAGTCAACCCCTCCCAATCCCTGCCGATGAAAAACATCCCCACAGCATGATGCTGCCACCACCATGCTTCACTGTGGGGATGGTGTTCTTGGGGTGATGAGAGGTGTTGGGTTTGCGCCAGACATTTTCCTTGATGGCCAAAAAGCAAAATTTTAGTCTCATCTGACCAGAGTACCTTCTTCCATATGTTTGGGGAGTCTCCCACATGCCTTTTGGCGTACACCAAACGTGTTTGCTTATTTTTTTCTTTAAGCAATGGCTTTTTTCTGGCCACTCTTCCGTAAATCCCAGCTCTGTGGAGTGTACAGCTTAAAGTGGTCCAATGGACAGAGACTCTAATCTCCGCTGAGTTTTGCAGCTCCTTCAGGGTTATCTTTGGTCTCTTTGTTGCCTCTCTGATTAATGCCCTCCTTGCCTGGTCTGTGAGTTTTGGTGGGCGGCCCTCTCTTGGCAGGTTTGTTGTGGTGCCATATTACATTTTACATTTTTGTCATTTAGCAGACGCTCTTATCCAGAGTGACTGATCAAGGGCACATCGACAGATTTTTCACCTAGTTGGCTCGGGGATTAGAACCAGCGACTTTTCGGTTACTGGCACAACGCTCATAACCACTAAGCTACCTACCCCCCAGGATTCAATGGTGCTCTGTGGGATGTTCAAAGTTTCAGATATTTTTTTATAACCGAACCCTGATCTGTACTTCTCCACAACTTTACCCTTGACCTGTTTGGAGAGCTCCTTGGTCCTCATGGTGCCGCTTGCTTAGTGGTGTTGCAGACTCTGGGGCCTTTCAGAACAGGTGTATACGTATATATATATATATATACTGAGACCATGTGACAGGTCATGTGACTTTATTTAACTAATTATGTGACCTCTGAAGGTAATTGGTTGCACCAGATCTTATTTAGAGGCTTCATAGCAAAGGGGGTGAATACATATGCACACACCACTTTTCAAATATTTATTTTTTAGAATTTTTTTCATTTCACTTCACCAATTTGGACTATTTTGTGTATTTCCATTACCTGAAATCCAAATAAAAATCCATTTAAATTACAGGTTGTAATGCAACAAAATCTGAAAAATGCCAAGGGGGATGAATACTTTTGCAAGGCACTGTATATATATATATTTTTTTATTTTTTATTTTTTTTATTTTTTTATTTATAATATATATTTTTTTGTTTCTATTTTTTTAGGGACCAGCTTTAATATTGCAGATAGATTGTGGCTTCCATCAATGTGGTCAATGTGGTCCTCTGTAGCTCAGCTGGTAGAGCACGGCGCTTGTAACGCCAAGGTAGTGGGTTCGATCCCCGGGACCACCCATACACAAAAAAATGTATGCACGCATGACTGTAAGTCGCTTTGGATAAAAGCGTCTGCTAAATGGCATATTATTTTTAATCTAATTGTCTGCATCCTTTCCAATCCCTCATATATATTTTTGTAAATATATACAGTGTATATAATTATAAATATATTTAAAATATATTTTCCTTTATTATTTTCCCCTAACCCTACCAGCCCTCCACTAATTGGAGTAAACTAATGTACAACAACACTTAGTCTTTTACTTCCAGCTAATACATACTATATATATTTTTACGGACACAGTATATTTTACAATAGTTATCTTTTGTTTGTTTTTAGTCCCATCCTTCAGCTCCAATCAACCCCTCCCATCTATCTCTGAACACCATCCAGTTTTGATTTCTATTTGCCGTATATTGTAGATATCTGTAGATATCTTTGATAGAAAGAATGCTATTTTTCCCTTGACGGAGTGATGCTGAATGTCATTTCTCAACTTACCCCACTCTACCCTACAGTAGAGCACAGTAGAGCACAGTAGAGCACAGTAGAGCACAGTAGAGGACAGTAGAGCACAGTAGAGGACAGTTCAGTACAGTAAAGAAAAGGAGAGTATAGTTCAGTCCTGTACAGTAGAGGACAGTAGAGCACAGTAGAGGACAGTAGAGCACAGTAGAGGACAGTAGAGCACAGTAGAGGACAGTAGAATAGAGTGGAGTAGAGTTCAATACAGTACACAGTAGAATAGAGTGGAGTAGAGTTCAATACAGTACACAGTAGAATAGAGTGGAGTAGAGTTCAATACAGTACACAGTAGAGCACACTAGAGTTGAGTACACTATAATGTACTGTACTGCACTATATTCTACTGCACTGCACTGTACTGTACTGTAGTATACTATACTGAACTATACTATACTATACTGTACTGTACTATATTATACTGCACTGTACTGTACTATAATGTACTGTAGTACACTATACTGAACTATACTGTACTATACTCTACTGAACTATATTCTACTGCACTGTACTGTACTATACCAAGTATGCAAAGGAGGATATTGCATATTTCTACCTTTCTGTACCTATCTAGGATACATTACCATGAGGAGAATGACATTCATATCCATAATTATGCATTTCTGTATAGTACAAGGACCCATGATGTAATTATTTTACTGTAATTCTCTTACTGGGTTTAAATCCACTTCACAATAACCAAAATATATATATTTTTTCTAACAAAAGGTGTTAGAACGTTTTTGGAAAATGTGGTCACATAAAAAAAACGGAGGGAGATTTTACCGAACTTTGCATCTGCACAGTTCTTCCAGTAATTGTGTTTTTGTCATTTGTTCTGTATAAATTGTTAAAAGTAGTCATTGTGCGTAGAGTTGTAGTGTTTGTTAAACTTTGAAATCAATGGTTTTTTACTTGGCATACATTTCAAGTGAAATATCCGAGTCTCAGCGCAATTCCGTTACCGTGGAATTAGAACTATGTGGACTGAAGGATTATAAAAATACTTTTGTGTTGACCAGTTATTACCCACGTCTCCCACCCATAAAATGTCTCAAAGTTTATATACTTTTGCTCTCTACACATCGGTGAGAGTTGATGTGGACAGCAAAAGTTAGAAGCTGTAGCAGAACTGTGGATGTTGAAGGATTATACATTTGCGCTAGAAATTCTGCATCCCAAATGACACCTTATCCCCTGTGTAGTATACTACTTTAGACCAGGACCCATAGCACTATATAGGGAATAGTGTGCTATTTGGGATGGACACAAAATTCTCTTGCTAAATGGAGTGAGTATCTGTTTATGCCCTTTGGACTGTGAAATTAATCACCCTGGACACAAATTATAGCTATGGATGAGTAGTTTTATTAATAAAAAAGTATTACAGCAAATAGCAGTAATTGTTATATATATATATTTTTTTAAGTCTCCCATGTTTTCTCTCTATCTCCTTCTCTCTCTCTCTCTCTCTTTCTCTCACTTTCTCTCTCTCTCTCGCTCTCTCTCTCTCTCTCTCTCTCTCTCTCTCTCTCTCTCTCTCTCTCTCTCTCTCTCTCTCTCTCTCTCTCTCTCTCTCTCTCTCTCTCTCTCTCTCTCTCTCTCTCTCTCTCTCTCTCTCTCTCTCTCTCTCTCTATCCCGCTTTCTAATTTAATGAAGCTCTAATGTAATACTCCAATTATGCTAATTCTATATTTTAATGAGATTGGTGGGGAGTTTAGAATTTAGGCAGTTGTGAGAACCCTAACCAGGTGTTGTCTTATTCTGATTCTAGCTATATAAATTAATACCTGTTTAGAAACTAATAAATAATACAGCTCACAGGCAGATGTTTTATTATATTAATAAGCTTCATTAGAAGAACAGCAGGCTTAGTTAGGTGGGGCATTATTAAATCCTATGTATCATTAGGATTCGCTTGATTGAAAATAACTAATGCTACATGGATTAGCTCTTTTGGTCTTAATTAAAATGTAGGGGTGGCGGATCATTTGAATATTTTTGCGGCATTGGTTTGTTCACAGCTCTTTTTGTGCAACCGTGAGAGTTTCATTCCAGTTGATCTAATCTGTTGAGTTATGCTGTAACATGTTGATCTAATCTGTTGAGTTATGCTGTAACATGTTGATCTAATCTGTTGAGTTATGCTGTAACATGTTGATCTAATCTGTTGAGTTATGCTGTAACATGTTGATCTAATCTGTTGAGTTATGCTGTAACATGTTGATCTAATCTGTTGAGTTATGCTGTAACATGTTGATCTAATCTGTTGAGTTATGCTGTAACATGTTGATCTAATCTGTTGAGTTATGCTGTAACATGTTGATCTAATCTGTTGAGTTATGCTGTAACATGTTGATCTAATCTGTTGAGTTATGCTGTAACATGTTATATATGACTATGTTCAGTGACGGTGTCTTGTGTCAAATGAGAACTGTTGACTAAGTCAGTAGTTCTCTCCTCAGTGACCCCTAGCTGTTCCAGAGCCACCACACCTGATTCAACTAGTTAATAAACACAATAATAAAACCTATGTGTGACACTCTGGCTCCGGGACTTTTGTATTTGAGCCAGGGTGTATTTTGTTTTGTTGGGTTTTGGTTTGGTTATGTTGGGTATTTGGGTGTATTTCTATGTTTGCATTTCTGTTGGGTTCAATTCTAGGTTTGGTCAATGACTCCCAATCGGAGGTAACGAGTGTCGGCTGTCGGCTCGTTATCTCTGATTGGGAGCCATATTTAATCTGTATGTTTTCCTGTGGGTGTTGTGGGTTTTTGTTCCGTTTCGGTCAGTGTACCGTGGACTTCATTGAGTCGTCTTTTGTTTTGTAGTTCGATAACGTTTAATTAATAAAGTCATGTTTCTTGGACACGCTGCGCCTTGGTCATACTTAGACGACATAGACGACCGTGACAGAAAAACCCACCGTAAAAGGACCAAGCAGCGTGTCAAGCGGCAACAGGACCTACCTACACAGGATTTATGGACGCCTATCAAGGATTCATGGACATGGGAGGAGATACTGGATGGAAAGGGTCCTTGGGCACAACCGGGAGAATATCGCGCCCTCGTGAAGAGCTGGAGGCAGCTAAAGCCGAGAGGAGGCGGTATGAGGAGGCAGCACGGAGTCAAGGCTGGAAGCCCGTGGGTACTACCCAAAAATTTCTTGGGGGGCTTAAAGGGAGTGTGGCGAAGTCAGGTAGGAGACCTGCGCCTACTCCCTGGACTTACCGTGGAGAGCGAGAGTACGGGCAGACACCGTGTTACGCAGTAGAGCGCATGGTGTCTCCTGTACGCAGGCATAGCCCGGTTCGGTTACATTCCAGCTCCACGTATCGGCCGGGCTAGATTGAGCGTTGAGCCGGATGTCATTAAGCCGGCCCAACGCATCTGGCCACCAGTGCGTCTCCTCGGGCCGGCTTACATGGCACCAGCCTTACGCAGGGTGTCCCCGGTTCGCCCACATAGGCCGGTGCGGGTTATTCCACCTCCCCGTACTGGTCGGGCGACGGGGAGCATCAACCCGGGTAAGGTTGGGCAGGCTCAGTGCTCAAGGGGGCCAGTAAGCCTGCACGGTCCGGTATTTCCGGCGCCACCTCCTCGCTCCAGCCCAGTACCACCAGTGCCTACACCACGCACTAGGCTTCCTGTACGTCTGCAGAGCCCTGTGTCTCCTCCACGCACTAGCTGTATGGTGCGTGTCTCCAGCCTTTTCCCACCAGTGCCTACACCCACGCACCAAGCCTCCTGTGTGTTCCCGAGTCCTGTGCGTCCTGTTGCTGCTCTCCGCACTAGGCCTTATGTGCGTCCCCAGGGTCCAGCATGCCCTGTTCCTGCTCTCCGCACTAGGCCTTATGTGCGTCCCCAGGGTCCAGCATGCCCTGTTGCTTTTCCCCGCACTCAGCCCTGAGATGCGTGTCCTCAGCCCGGTACCTCCAGTTCCGGCACCACGCACCAGGCCTACGGTGCGCCTCAGACGGCCAGAGTCTGCCGTCTGCCCAACGGGGCCTGAACTGCCCGTCTGCCCTAAGGCGCTTGAACTGGCCATCTGTACTGAGCCTGCAAAGCCGCCCGTCTGCCATGAGCCTTCAAAGCCGTCCGCCAGACCGGGAGCCGCTAGAGCCTTCCGCCAGACAGGATCAGCCAGAGCCTTCCGCCAGACAGGATCAGCCAGAGCCTTCCGCCAGCCATGAGCAGCCAGATCCGTCAGCCAGCCATGAGCAGCCAGATCAGTCAGCCAGCCATGAGCAGCCAGATCCGTCAGCCAGCCATGAGCAGCCAGATCCGTCGGCCAGCCATGAGCAGCCAGATCCGTCAGCCAGCCATGAGCAGCCAGATCCGTCAGCCAGCCATGAGCAGCCAGATCCGTCAGCCAGCCACGAGCAGCCAGATCCGTCAGCCAGCCATGAGCAGCCAGATCCGTCAGCCAGCCATGAGCAGCCAGATCTTTCAGCCAGCCATGAGCCGTCCAGCCAGGATCCGCCAGAGCCGTCCAGCCAGGATCCGCCAGAGCCAGCCAGCCAGGATCCGCCATTGAGTCCGGTGCTGTCCCTTAGCCCGATGCTGTCCCTTAGCCCGGTGCTGCCCCTTATCCTGGTGCTGCCTCTTAGCCCGGTGCTGCCCCTAAATCCAGGTGGGGTAAGTTGGAGGGTGGTCATGTGGAGGAGGCTACGGAAGCGGATAGTGACTAAGGTGGGGTGGGGACCACGACCAGGGCCAGAACCGCCACCGTGGACAGACGCCCACCCAGACCCTCCCCTAGACTGTATGCTGGTGCGCCCGGAGTTCGCACCTTTAGGGGGGGGTACTGTGACACTCTGGCTCCGGGACTTTTGTATTTGAGCCAGGGTGTATTTTGTTTTGTTGGGTTTTGGTTTGGTTATGTTGGGTATTTGGGTGTATTTCTATGTTTGCATTTCTGTTGGGTTCAATTCTAGGTTTGGTCAATGACTCCCAATCGGAGGTAACGAGTGTCGGCTGTCGGCTCGTTATCTCTGATTGGGAGCCATATTTAATCTGTATGTTTTCCTGTGGGTGTTGTGGGTTTTTGTTCCGTTTCGGTCAGTGTACCGTGGACTTCATTGAGTCGTCTTTTGTTTTGTAGTTCGATAACGTTTAATTAATAAAGTCATGTTTCTTGGACACGCTGCGCCTTGGTCATACTTAGACGACATAGACGACCGTGACACTATGGGATTTTATCAATATGAAATGGCTATTAAACCAGAATAAAAAAATAAAAAAAAAACTCTAGGTTCTTTATAGAAACGTTCTCCATAAAGGTTCTATAAAGAACCATAAAAAAGTGTTCTATATAGACCCCAAAAGGGTTTAAACCATAGCGGATCCATTTTTGGGTGCTATATATAACTTTCTTTTAATGGTTCTTTATAGAACCTTAGGAAAGGGTTCTTTAGAGCACCATACAGGTTCCATTTAGAACCTTATGAGCATGGTTCTTTACAGAACCTTCAAAAAATGGTTCCTTGTAGCACTGAAAAGGGTTCCGCTTACAGAAGCCACAGAACACTTATTTGGCATTATATAGAACCATTAGTCTTTAGTGTGTAGTGCTAGCCAGATAGAGGTCCCGGCTACAGAGGCTAAAGTCTATGTTGATTAATCATAGTGCTAGCTGGGGAAAGGTCCCGGCTATGGAGGCTAAAGTCTATGTTGATTACCATCCCGCTAGCTGGGGAAAGGTCCCGGCTACAGAGGCTAAAGTCTATGTTGATTAATCATAGTGCTAGCTGGGGAAAGGTCCCGGCTATGGAGGCTAAAGTCTATGTTGATTACCATCCCGCTAGCTGGGGAAAGGTCCTGGCTACGGAGGCTAAAGTCTATGTTGATTACCATCCCGCTAGCTGGGGAAAGGTCCCAGCTATGGAGGCTGAAGTCTATGTTGATTACCATCCCGCTAGCTGGGGAAAGGTCCCAGCTATGGAGGCTGAAGTCTATGTTGATTACCATCCCGCTAGCTGGGGAAAGGTCCCGGCTATGGAGGCTAAAATCTATGTTGATTACCATCCCGCTAGCTGGGGAAAGGTCCCGGCTATGGAGGCTAAAGTCTATGTTGATTAATCATAGTGCTAGCTGGGGAAAGGTCCCGGCTATGGAGGCTAAAGTCTATGTTGATTAATCATAGTGCTAGCTGGGGAAAGGTCCCGGCTATGGAGGCTAAAGTCTATGTTGATTACCATCCCGCTAGCTGGGGAAAGGTCCCGGCTATGGAGGCTAAAGTCTATGTTGATTAATCATAGTGCTAGCTGGGGAAAGGTCCCGGCTATGGAGGCTGAAGTCTATGTTGATTACCATCCCGCTAGCTGGGGAAATGTCCCGGCTATGGAGGCTAAAGTCTATATTCCTTACCATCCCGCTAGCTGGGGAAAGGTCCCAGCTATGGAGGCTGAAGTCTATGTTGATTAATCATAGTGCTAGCTGGGGAAAGGTCCCGGCTATGGAGGCTGAAGTCTATGTTGATTAATCATAGTGCTAGCTGGGGAAAGGTCCCGGCTATGGAGGCTGAAGTCTATGTTGATTACCATCCCGCTAGCTGGGGAAAGGTCCCGGCTATGGAGGCTAAAGTCTATATTTCTTACCATCCCGCTAGCTGGGGAAAGGTCCCAGCTATGGAGGCTGAAGTCTATATAACCTTGTGGACGTGCTAGCATTATCTGACCAGTAGGCACGAGCCTGTCATGTTTCACACAGTGAGTGGAGATGACCATAACCCTACGGACACACAGAGCTACTGAGACTGAGGTTATAGCCGTGTTTCCATGATGACTCAGTGGACATGTTAGTGATAGATAGTCAGGGTTTATTGAATACATTGTCTCTTCAGGACATTGGGTCAGTGGAGTTGGTCTCGTTCAAACAGACAGAATCACTTTATAGAGTTAAAGAATGGCTGAACTTTCTGGTAAATAACAGAGAAATAAAGAAAATAGGAAAAATTGTTATAGAGGTAAAAAAAAACGACTGTCCATTATAAGAAACCTCCATCAGATGTCTCCCTAATGTATAGTAGTACATTTAAGGAAACATACTGTAGAGTTAGGTTTAAGGCATCCCCAACATTAAATCACACTATGAATCAAAATATTTTTCCAATTTTCCCGTTGTCATATGGTACGGTGGTGAGAGACCTTTGCATTTTAACTGTCCTTATTTCGTATTCATGAAAAAATGCCAGAATATGGCTTTTATAGAAGAACCTAATGGCTTTTATAGAAGAACCTTACGGCTTTTATAGAATAACCTTACGGCTTTTATAGAATAACCTTACGGCTTTTATAGAAGAACCTTACGGCTTTTATAGAAGAACCTTACGGCTTTTATAGAAGAACCTTACGGCTTTTATAGAAGAACCTTACGGCTTTTATAGAAGAACCTTACGGCTTTTATAGAAGAACCTTACGGCTTTTATAGAAGAACCTTACAGCTTTTATAGAAGAACCTTACGGCTTTTATAGAAGAACCTTACGGCTTTTATAGAAGAACCTTATGGCTTTTATAGAAGAACCTTATGGCTTTTATAGAAGAACCTTACGGCTTTTATAGAAGAACCTTACAGCTTTTATAGAAGAACCTTACAGCTTTTATAGAAGAACCTTACAGCTTTTATAGAAGAACCTTACAGCTTTTATAGAAGAACCTTACAGCTTTTATAGAAGAACCTTACGGCTTTTATAGAAGAACCTTACGGCTTTTATAGAAGAACCTTACGGCTTTTATAGAAGAACCTTACGGCTTTTATAGAAGAACCTTACGGCTTTTATAGAAGAACCTTCCGGCTTTTATAGAAGAACCTTCCGGCTTTTATAGAAGAACCTTATGGCTTTTATAGAAGAACCTTATGGCTTTTATAGAAGAACCTTATGGCTTTTATAGAAGAACCTTATGGCTTTTATAGAAGAACCTTACGGCTTTTATAGAAGAACCTTACGGCTTTTATAGAAGAACCTAACAGCTTTTATAGAAGAACCTTACAGCTTTTATAGAAGAACCTTACGGCTTTTATAGAAGAACCTAACAGCTTTTATAGAAGAACCTTACAGCTTTTATAGAAGAACCTTACAGCTTTTATAGAAGAACCTTACAGCTTTTTTAGAAGAACCTTACAGCTTTTATAGAAGAACCTTACAGCTTTTATAGAAGAACCTTATGGTTTGTTATCCTCTTTTTCCTCCAATTCAGCTAATATTGGAATTGATGAAAGTATTAAAACAGACCATTTAACCCATTGACACAGCAAACCAGGCCCTCCACCTGTCAACATACCTCCCAAATGGCACCCTATTCACTTTATAGTTCACTACTTTTGCTCTATGTGTCCTGGTTAAAAGTAGTGCGCTATAAAAGGAATAGGGTGCCATTTGGGACGCAAAAACTGTGTGATAGTAACATCACTCTGCACATTACTCCCACTTGGCGAGCAGGGCGGGAGAGAGAGAGGCGGGTGGGTGGAATTGATCCTCCCTCAGCCATCAGGACAGTTTCAGTAGTGCTGTGTGTGTGTGTGTGTGTGTGTGTGTGTGTAGGTTTTAGTGGCGTTCTGCGTTCGTTCAAAGCCCAGTTTAATAAAGCAAACCAGTCATGAGCCGTTAAACCGGCAGAGAATGATAAATAAACAGAGCTGTCCTGTCCTTAGTAACCCTTAAAGAGAGGTGCCCTGTCCTTAGTAACCCTTAAAGAGAGGTGCCCTGTCCTTAGTAACCCTTAAAGAGAGGTGCCCTGTCCTTAGTTACCCTTAAAGAGAGGTGCCCTGTCCTTAGTAACCCTTAAAGAGAGGTGCCCTGTCCCTGATAACCATTAAAGAGAGGTGCCCTGTCCCTGATAACCATTAAAGAGAGGTGCCCTGTCCCTGATAACCATTAAAGAGAGGTGCCCTGTCCCTGGTAACTGTTAAAGAAAGGTGCCCTGTCCCTGGTAACTGTTAAAGAAAGGTGCCCTGTCCCTGGTAACTGTTAAAGAAAGGTGCCCTGTCCCTGGTAACTGTTAAAGAAAGGTGCCCTGTCCCTGGTAACTGTTAAAGAAAGGTGCCCTGTCCCTGGTAACTGTTAAAGAAAGGTGCCCTGTCCCTGGTAACTGTTAAAGAAAGGTGCCCTGTCCCTGGTAACTGTTAAAGAAAGGTGCCCTGTCCCTGGTAACTGTTAAAGATGTGCAGATGCGCATGTTCCTGTCTCCAGAATCTGTTCTACCCAGATGTTCATGTTCCTGTCTCCAGAATCTGTTCTACCCAGATGTTCATGTTCCTGTCTCCAGAATCTGTTCTACCCAGATGTTCATGTTCCTGTCTCCAGAATCTGTTCTACCCAGATGTGCATGTTCCTGTCTCCAGAATCTGTTCTACCCAGATGTTCATGTTCCTGTCTCCAGAATCTGTTCTACCCAGATGTTCATGCTCCTGTCTCCAGAATCTGTTCAATGGTTATGGAATGTCAACTGTTGTTCCTGTCACCAGAATCATTTAAATGGTTATGGAATGTCAACTGATGTTCCTGTCTCCAGAATAATTTCAATGGTGTCTGTATACTAAATTTGGTTTGCTCCTAGCAGAACCCGGCTAGGCAAAGTGAACGTCTGTGCCTCACATACTCCCTTAAAAGACCTTTGCTTGAAAAACTAGAAAAAAGTGGTGATAGTACTGTTTTTCCCTCTTGAGACGCCATAGCCACTTCCTCAAAATAGTCTGAATTAATCTAAGAATATTTAAGAAATCTGTAATTAATGTTGACTTTTTTGCAGAGGAGGTCTTAGTCGAACAGTTTTACATCTAACTAAGGTGTGATATTTCTCAAGTTAAAAAATGTGCATGAAAACGAGTCGTCTCTCGTTGAATGACAATAAACACTTCATTGAAGAATCCCTTGACCAATCACTGACTAAGGGGCGTAGACTTCGGCTAGCCTCAGGTGAAAAAAAATTGTGCACGAACAGTCAAAAAAAAAACATGCCGAAGACCAAAACTAACCAAAACGTCACAGAAATTTCATCATAATATATACACAAACTGTTTCAGATGGCAAGCATGCAAACGTCTTAAGGCTCAGATACGCCATTAGGATTTTCAAGCATTTGCCTGTCAGTTTGGAGTATTTTAACAAGGCTGAGTGGCTGACAACTTCAAGGTCTTTGCTGTGAGAAAACAATAGAGATTGACTGCCGACACTGTTCAGAGGTAGTAAGTACTGTCATCAGTCAATCTCTATTGTTTTCTCACAGCAAAGACCTTGAAGTTGTCAGCCACTCAGCCTTGTTAAAATACTCCAAACTAGAAGGTGGCATTAGCGTTGTTTGGCAATGCATATCTGTGTGTGTGTGTTGCTTTATGGTGTAGATAGACAATGTTAGCTAGCTAGCTATCTAGCTAGCTACCTGCACTGATGTTGCTATTGTTGTAGAAAGACCTTGTTAATACTAGCCAGATGATCACAGCTTGATAACTAGCTAGCAAGATGACAAAGAAACAATTTAATTCACTCTCCATAATCACACACATCCCATAGATACATTTTTAGCTAGCTGAGTAACGTTAGCTAAATGGTTAGCATGCTTCGCTAGCTAGCTGTTGTGCTAGCTACAGGCAGCTGCTTCACGGAAACGATTCCATTGTGATTGACTTATAAAGTTACTAGCTACAGTGGCCAGATAGCTAGGCTTGGAGGAAGCATTTTGTGTTTTGTGCATTGTTTCTGTGCACTTAGCTTGCTAACATGATCCTATACATGATCCTATACATTCCCACCTGGACAAGAGGAACACCTACGTGAGAATGCTATTCATTGACTACAGCTCAGCATTCAACACCATAGTGCCCTCTAAGCTCATCACTAAGCTAAGGATCCTGGGACTAAACACCTCCCTCTGCAACTGGATCCTGGACTTCCTGACGGGCCGCCCCCAGGTGGTAAGGGTAGGTAACAACACATCTGCCACACTGATCCTCAACACGGGGGGCCCCTCAGGGGTGCGTGCTCAGTCCCCCTCCTGTACTCTCTGTTCACCCATGACTGCATGGCCAGGCACGACTCCAACACCATCATTAAGTTTGCCGACGACACAACAGTGGTAGGCCTGATCACCGACAACGATGAGACAGCCTATAGGGAGGAGGTCAGAGATCTGGCCGTGTGGTGCCAGGACAACAACCTCTCCCTCAACGTGAACAAGACAAAGGAGATGATTGTGGACTACAGGAAAAAAAAGAGGACTGAGCACGCCCCATTCTCATCGACGGGGCTGTAGTGGAACAGGTTGAGAGCTTCAAGTTCCTTGGTGTCCACATCACCAACGAACTATCATGGTCCAAACACACCAAGACAGTCGTGAAGAGGGCACGACAAAGCCTATTCCCCCTCAGGAGACTAAAAAGATTTGGCATGGGTCCTCAGATCCTCAAAAAATTCTACAGCTGCACCATCGAGAGCATCCTGACTGGTTGCATCACCGCCTGGTATGGCAACTGCTTGGCCTCTGACCGCAAGGCACTACAGAGGGTAGTGCGTACGGCCCAGTACATCACTGGGGCAAAGCTCCCTGCCATCCAGGACCTCTATACCAGGCGGTGTCAGAGGAAGGCCCTCAAAATTGTCAAAGACTCCAGCCACCCTAGTCATAGACTGTTCTCTCTGCTACCGCACGGCAAGCGGTACCGGAGTGCCAAGTCTAGGTCCAAAAGACTTCTCAACAGCTTCTACCCCCAAGCCATAAGACTCCTGAACAGCTAATCATGGCTACCCGGACTATTTGCACTGCCCCCCACCCCATCCTTTTTACGCTGCTGCTACTCTGTTAAGTATTTATGCATAGTCACTTTAACTCTACCCACATGTACATATTACCTCAACTACCTCAACTAGCCGGTGCCCCCGCACATTGACTATGCAACGGTACCCCCCTGTATATATAGCCTCCCTACTGTCACTTTATTTTACTGTATAT
>NC_059222.1:44065105-44115105 GCF_020615455.1 Coregonus clupeaformis | reverse complement strand
AGATAGAGCGTATACCAGAGGTTGTCTTCTTATGAGCATCATAGCAGCAACTAGCGGTTGTAAATACAGGGTTGTATTCATTCGACACCAGTAGTGTTACTACAGTAACACCTGCTCCTTTCACACAAACACGTCTATTGTTTGCTTGTGTGCAACATGTAGGAATATTGAGTGATACAGATTTCTAATTAATTTATTCCATTTATATCAAGGAATAAATTCCTCCCCCTGTGGGTCATCCTGAACAGCTTAGAGAAGGGACAAGAGGCAAACCACCCTCGTCACACACGCGCACACGCGCACGCACGCACACGCACACGCACACACACACACACACACACACACACACACACACACACACACACACACACACACACACACACACACACACACACACACACACACACACACACACACACACACACACACACACACACACACACACACACACACACCAGGTCATACATTTCTACCCCCTTGATTCATTAGCATATCCATTTAAATGAGACAAAGCCTCAGACTTTAGACTTAAAGGTGCATTCTGTGATTGCTACAGGCATTTTTGGACATTTAAATTCATGACACGGTGTATATAGCCATTGAGTCTTGACGAATATAACTTATAAATGCATCATGAGCTTAATTCAACTGTCGTACCCCATCCGAACCCCAAATATAAGCTTTGATATTATGGATGGTCAGTCCTTGCATCCATAGCTCTGTCTATTTTTTTTATATATTTTTTTGTCATTTAGCAGACGCTCTTATCCAGAGCGACATAAAGTTACATTGCTGGCCCCCCGTGGGAATCGAACCAACAACCCTGGCGTTGCAAACACCATGCTCTACCAACTGAGCTACATCCCTGCCGGCCATTCCCTCCCCTACCCTGGACGACGCTGGGCCAATTGTGCGCCGCCACATATGATTGGACTGTGGTGGGGTGCCTGCTTTGTTATTGTTTGAACTGCAGATTGCCTCTTTAAAGGACATACACTACTATTCATTTGGTTTTTCAACTGCAGGCTTTTTTTCTGGCCCGGTGATGAAAAAGATTACAGATGTTTGGTAATGCGAGACTATCAACCAACTAACCACAACTAATTTGAATCTCCCTTCCTCCTCCTCATCTGACTTGTATTAAGGGACATAGGAAATACCCCACAGATGCTGGTAGAGGTTTGACATGCGATTTGAATGAATATAAATCATGTTAACTGTCCTTGCGGGGAGATCCATTGTGATCCATTGTGAAGTGATCCATGGTGATCTGTTCAGGGTTAAGCAGGGTTGTAGTGGTCAACCTCTGACTCCATAGGTCAATCTATGGTTCTCACTTAGGTCCTCCCCAAGGGCAGGGAACCGATCATAAGGGTCAAAGATCTCTCCTTTTCTCCCTCCATTTGTTTCTATGTAATGAGAAATGAATGGGTGAATGTGTCTGTTTAATAACTGGGACATGTATTCATGTGATGTTGACTGATTAATTGCAGTTGGACTAGGTATTGGTGTCCTCTGGCTACACTATGTAGCAGATTAACAGGTATTGGGGTAGGTAGAATTTGCTTCCCAATGCAAAACCATTTAAAACAAAATGCAAGGTCTCCCAACACTTGTGAAGACATGACTTGTGGGAATTCTTTCTCTGCTGTGTAGAAGCCTTCAGCCCTACCATTAGACCCAATTCTGACAAATGAACAGGTCAGGGTTTGTATGAGCTTGCTTTCAAATGTTTTCTTCACTCTCACATAGATGCCTGCAAACAGTGTTATTTCTCTAAAGAGACTTTGCCAGTTGTTGACTACCTGTAGCACTACTGTTATACCCTATGAAAAAAGAGTCCTGACGTTCACTGTAGGTGAGGAGGGGTGAGGGAGGGTGAAGAATGGTGAGGAGGGGAGAGGAGGGGTGAGGGAGAGTGAGGAGAGGTGAAGAGAGGAGAGGGGTGAGGAGGAGTGAGTTGCTTCAACTTTCTGGATCCTTCCGGTCCATTTAAAGGCCTATGATCAGGCCGTGTTACATAGTCATGTTATGGCCAGGCCGTGTTACATAGTCATGTTATAGCCAGTGTAAGGGTTGGTGTGAGGTGTGACCCTGGTGCGGTGCAGGATAGACAGTAGGCAGTAGGCAGAGATGGTGAAACAAGGATCTTTACTGGTGGTCCTGAAGCCAGAATACAAAACAACAGACTTAACACGATAAAAGAAAGGCGGAGCAAATAAGTCTCCAAAACTGGCTGACATTCAAAATACTAAATAGTAACTATGACCACAATAATAAAGAAAACAGGGAGAACACTTCTTGAGTACCTGTACATACTTCTCCGATCAGACACTGATTAGTACTGCTGAGCATAGAGAAACTAGCAGAGAAAACTGAGCATGGGAACACAGGGACGTGAGGGCATAAATACACAGGTGAACAGGTAGACACAGGTGACACCAACAGGATGATGATTAGTCCAGACTGTGAGTGAGGAGGTGCCTAAGGTTGTCGGAGGATGACACCTAGTGGGTCGCTCCGGAACTGCGACCCCCTCCTGTAACAAGCCAGGACAAATTTGTCACATGCGCCGAATACAACAGGTGTAGACCTTACCGTGAAATGCTTACTTACAAGCCCTTAACCAACAATGCAGTTCAAGAAATAGAGTTAAGAAAATATTTACTAAATAAACTAAAGTAAAAAATGAAATAAAAAGTAACACAATACAATAAAAATAACGAGGCTACAGTGCCTTGCAAAAGTATTCATCCCCCTTGGCATTCTTCCAATTTTTTTGCATTACAATCTGTAATTTAAATAGATTTTTATTTGAATTTCATGTAATGGACATACACAAAATAGTCCAAATTGGTGAAGTGAAATGAAAAAAATTACTTATTTCAAAAAATTCTAAAAAGTAAATAAAGAAAAGTGGTGCATGCATATGTATACACCCCCTTTGCTATGAAGCCTCTAAATAAGATCTGATGCAACCAATTACCTTCAGAAGTCACATAATTAGTAAAATAAAGTCCACCTATGTGCAATCTAAGTGTCACATGATCTGTCACATGATCTCCGTATATATAAACCTGTTCTGAAAGGCCCCAGAGTCTGCAACACCACCAAGCAAGCGGCACCATGAAGACCAAGGAGCTCTCCAAACAGGTCAGGGACAAAGTTGTGGAGAAGTACAGATCAGGGTTGGATTATAAAAAAATATCAGAAACGTTGAACATCCCACGGAGCACCATTAAATCCATTATTAAAAAATGGAAAGAATATGGCACCACAACAAACCTGCCAAGAGAGGGCCGCCCACCAAACCTCACGGACCAGGCAAGGAGGGCATTAATCAGAGAGGCAACAAAGACACCAAAGAGAACCCTGAAGGAGCTGCAAAGCTCCACAGCGGAGATTGGAGTATCTGTCCATAGGACCACTTTAAGCAGTACACTCCACAGAGCTGGGCTTTACGGAAGAGTGGGCAGAAAAAAATCCAACAAATAAGCAAACACGTTTGGTGGGCATTTGGGAGACTCCCCAAACATATGGAAGAAGGTACTCTGGTCAAATGAGACTAAAATTGAGCTTTTTGGCCATCATGGAAAACGCTATGTCTGGCGCAAACCCAACACCTCTCATCACCCCGAGAACACCATCCCCACAGTGAAGAATGGTGTTTTTCATCAGCAGGGACTGGGAACCTGATCAGATTTGAAGGAATGTTGGATGGCGCTAAATACAGTGAAATTCTTGAGGGAAACCTGTTTCAGTCTTCAAGAGATTTGAGACTGGGACGGAGGTTCACCTTCCAGCAGGACAATGACCCAAAGCATACTGCTAAAGCAACACTCGAGTGGTTTAAGGAGAAACATTTAAATGTCTTGGAATGGTCTAGTCAAAGCCCAGACCTCAATCCAATTGAGAATCTGTGGTATGACTTAAAGATTGCTGTACACCAGCGGAACCCATCCAACTTGAAGGAGCTGGAGCAGTTTTGCCTTGAAGAATGGGCAAAAATCCCAGTGGCTAGATGTGCCAAGCTTATAGAGACATACCCCAAGTGACTTGCAGCTGTAATTGCTGCAAAAGGTGGCTCTACAAAGTATTTACTTTGGGGGGGTGAATAGTTATGCACGCTCAAGTTTTCCGTTTTTTTATCTTATTTCTTGTTTGTGTCCCAATAAAAAATATTTTGCATCTTCAAAGTGGTAGGCATGTTGTGTAAATCAAATGATATAACCCCCCCCAAAAATGTAAATAGTCAATGTAAATAGTCAGGGTGGCCAGTTGATTCATTATTCAGCGCAGTCTTATGGCTTGGGGGTAGAAGCTGTTAAGGAGCCTTTTGGACCTAGATTTGGCGCACCGGTACCGCTTGCCGTGTGGTAGCAGAGAGAACAGTCTATGACTAGGGTGGCTGGAGTCTTTGACGGTTTTTAGGGCCTTCATCTGACGCCGCCTGGAATAGAGGTCCTGGATGGCAGGAAGCTTGGCCCCAGTGATGTACTGGGCCGTACGCACTACCCTCTGTAGTGCCTTACGGTCGGAAGGCCGAGCAGTTGCCATATCAGGCAGTGATGCAACCAGTCACGATGCTCTCGATGGTGCAGCTGTAGAACCTTTTGAGGATCTAAGGACCTATGCCAAATCTTTTCAGTCTCCTGAGGGGGAATAGGCTTTGTCCTGCCCTCTTCATGACTGTCTTGGTGTGTTTGGATCAATATAGTTTGTTGGTGATGTGGACACCAAGGAACTTGAAGCTCTCAACCTGTTACACTACAGCGCTGTCGATGAGAATGGGGGCGTGCTCAGTCCTCTTTTTTTTCCCTGTAGTCCACAATTATCTCCTTTGTCTTGATCACGTTGAGGGAAAGGTTGTTTTCCTGGCACCACAGGCTGTCTCATCGTTATCGGTGATCAGGCCTACAACTGTTGTGTCATCTGCAAACTTCATGATGGTGTTGGAGTCGTGCCTGGCCATACAGTCATGGGTAAACATGGAGTACAGGAGGGGACTGAGCACGCACCCTGAGGGGCCCCCGTGTTGAGGATCAGCATGGCAGATGTATTGTTACCTACCCTTACCACCTGGGGGCGGAAGTCCAGGATCCAGTTGCAGAGGGAGGTGTTTATTACCAGGGTCCTTAGCTTAGTGATGAGCTTTGAGGGCACTATGGTGTTGAACGGTGAGCTGTAGTCAATGAATAGCATTCTCACGTAGGTGTTCCTCTTGTCCAGGTGGGAAAGGGCAGGGTGGAGTGCAATAGAGATTGCATAATCTGTGGATTTGTTGGGGCGGAATGCAAATTGGAGTGGGTCTAGGGTTTCTGGGATAATGGTGTTGATGTGAGCCATGACCAGCCTTTCAAAGCCCTTCATGGCTACAGACGTCAGTGCTATGGGTTGATAGTCATTTAGGCAGGTTATCTTAGAGTCCTTGGGCACAGGGACTATGGGGGTCTGCTTGAAACGTGTTGTTATTACAGACTCAGTCAGGGACATGTTGAAAATGTCAGTGAAGACACTTGCCAGTTGGTCTGCGCATGCTCGGAGTACACGTCCTGGTAATCCGTCTGGCCCTGCGGCCATGTGAATGTTGACCTGCTTAAAAGTCTTACTCACATTGGCTACGGTACAGAAATAGTAGTTGTAGTAGTAGTAGTAGTTGCAGAAGTAGTAGTAGTAGTTGCAGAAGTAGTAGTAGTAGTAGTAGTAGTAGTAGTAGTAGTTGCAGAAGTAGTAGTAGTAGAAATAGTAGTAGTAGTAGTAGTAGTAGTAGTAGTAGTAGTAGTAGTAGCAGCAGCAGCAGTAGTAGCAGTAGTAGTATTAGTAGTAGCAGTAGTAGTAGTAGTAGAAGTGGTAGTATTAGTAGTAGTAGTAGCAGTAGTAGTAGTAGTAGTAGTAGTAGTGCAATTATTATTGTTATTAGTAGTAGTGGTAGTAGTAGTAGTAGTAGTAGTGGTGGTGGTGGTGGTAGTGGTAGTAGTAGTGGTAGTAGTTGTAGTATTAGTAGCAGTAGCAGTAGTAGTAGCAGTAGCAGAAGTAGTAGTAGTAGTCGTAATAGTAGTAGCAGTAGCAGAAGTAGTAGTAGTAGCAGTAGTAGTAGTAGCAGTAGTAGTAGTAGTAGCAGTAGCAGTAGCAGAAGTAGTAGTAGTAGTAGTAGTAGTAGTAGTAGTAGTAGCAGAAGTAGTAGTAGTAGCAGTAGTAGTAGTAGTAGCAGTAGCAGAAGTAGTAGTAGTGTTATGATTTAACTGGATAAGAACCCAAATGCAGACAAGTACACGAAGCCATAGAAGTTTTAACAGGTTTATTTACAATGTTCAAAGTCCAGGTTTCCAAATCTATGGGAAGAGCAAGTCCAGGTTACAGGGAGGGTAACAGATCCAGATCAGGGCAGGTGTGGTACCGTAATGTCCTAGTGTCCGTGATGAGTCCAAAAGAGAGGTCCGGTATTGGAGAGCAGGATGGTGGTGGCAGGAGTGAAGCGGAGGCAGGAGTCAGGTTCCAAATATCTGTGGCACAGGAGAAAAAGTAAATAGAACAGACCAAAAACACAAAGAGCAAAAATAACCAGGTTGAGTCGGCAGCGAGACTAACATGGTCGTCTTGACTATGATCTGACGATGAGTGGTAAGTTTGACCGGGTCTTAAAGGCTGAGGTGATTATGGTGAATGAGCTGCAGCTGGAACCCTGACTCCCGCACACCAGACTTCACTCCTGCAATCAAGGACAGACAGAGGGGAGGGAGAGAGCAGAGAGAGCTACCTAGCAGCAGTAGGCCTAACAGTACCCCCCTCTACGGACGCCACCTGGCGGCCGACGGGTTTACTCGGGATGTAACCTATGAAACTCTCGGACCAGAGCAGGATCCACAATGAAGCTCCTGGGCACCCAGGAACGTTCCTCGGGACCATAACCCTCCCAATCCACCAGGTACTGGAAACCACGACCTCGGCGGCGAACATCCAGAAGTCGCCGGACAGTGTAGACCGGACCCCCACCCACGATCCTGGGCGGAGGAGGGGGACGAGAGGGCGGGCACAGAGGGCTAACCGACACAGGCTTAATCTGGGAAACATGAAAGGTGGAATGAACCCGTAGGGAGGCAGGAAGCTGTAGCTTAACCGCGCAGGGGTTAACAATAGACAGTATCTTGAACGGTCCTATAAAACGAGGCGCCATCTTCTTAGACTCCACCTTCAATGGAAGGTCCCGTGACTTCAGCCATACCTCTTGACCAGGAGAGTAACCGGGAGCCTGGGACCGGTGACGGTTGGCTTGCCTCTGCATGTACGCTCGAAGCTCGGGACAGAGCTACCCTGGCCTTCCTCCAGACCTTGAAGCAGCGGCGCATGTGGGACTGCACCGAGGTACCGCCAGTTCCCTCTCTTGGGAAGGGAACAGGGGAGGTTGATAACCCAGAGCACACAGAAAAGGAGACAAACCAGAGGAAGCGTTAGTCAAGGTGTTATGAGCATATTCCACCCAGGGGAGCATGGAGCTCCATGACCCAGGGTTAGACCCAGTGACACAGCGAAGAGCGGTCTCCATCTCCTGGTTCGCTCTCTCGGCTTGCCCGTTGGTCTGGGGGTGATATCCAGAGGACAGGCTGGATGTAATGCCCAAAGCTTTACAGAAAGCTTTCCACACCTGGGAGACAAACTGGGGACCCCTGTCAGAGACAATATCCGTGGGTAGACCATGAGAGCGGAACACATGTTCAACCAAAATATCAGCCGTCTCTCTGGCAGTAGGCAGTTTAAAAAAAAAAAAAAAATGAGCGAACTTAGAAAAACGATCAATCACCGTAAGAATGACAGTCTTACCAGACGAGGGGGGAAGTCCAGTGACAAAATCCATAGCGATATGCGACCAGGGCCGGCTGGGTATAGGTAGAGGTCGTAGATGACCAGCGCTGGCCTGGGTGGAGTTCTTACTTCGTGCACATACCGTACAAGCAGCAATGAAGGCTCGAGTGTCCGCCTCCATCGTGGCCCACCAGAACTTACGTCGCACAAAGTCAAGGGTCCGCGAAACTCCAGGGTGACAGGTAAGGGGAGACGAGTGAGCCCACTGAAGTACCTGGGAGCGAGCAGACTCAGGGACAAACATCCGGTTAGGAGGACCCCTCCCAGGGTCAGCTTGATGATGTTGAGCCTGTCTAACAATCCCCTCGATGTCACATGTGATGACTGCAATACTGCAGGTAGGAGGCAAAATGGGTTCAGGGTTACTACCAGTATCAACAGCCGAATGAACACGAGACAGGGCGTCAGGCTTGACGTTGCGTGACCCAGGACGGTAAGACAGAGAAAAAATTGAATCTCCCAAAAAATAGTGCCCACCTGGCTTGACGGGGTTGAGCTGCTTCGCTGACTGGAGGTAAGCCAGATTCTTATGATCCGTCCAAACGATGAAGGGTTGTTCCGCCCCCCTCCAACCAATGTCGCCACTCCTCGAGAGCCAGCTTAACGGCGAGCAGTTCACGATTGCCAACATCATAATTCCTCTCTGCCTGAGAAAGTTTCCTTGAGAGAAAAGCACAGGGATGCAGTTTGTTATCTTCAGGAGAACGTTGTGACAACACTGCACCTACCCCAGTGTCGGATGCATCCACCTCCACGACAAACTGGCGGTCGGGGTCCGGCTGCATCAGAATGGGAGCCGAGGCGAAGCGATGTTTCAGTTCTTCGAACGCTGATTCGGCCCCTTCATTCCAAGCGAACGGTCGTGAGATGGAGGTGAGAGCGGTGAGTGGCGCCGCAATGCGGCTGTAGTCCTTGATGAACCTCCTATAGAAGTTCGCAAACCCCAGGAATCGTTGAAGTTGTTTTGCGGGTAGAGGGAGCTGGCCAGTCCGTGACAGCAGAGATCTTAGCTGGGTCCATCCGCAACTCCCCCTGAGCTATGATGTAACCCAAAAAGAGGTCTCAGACACATGAAATTCACATTTCTCCATCTTCACAAACAGTTTGTTCTCCAACAACCTTTGCAACACCTGGCGCACATGTAGTTCATGTTCCTGGGAGGACTCTGAGAAAATCAAGATATCATCCAGATAGACAAAAACAAACCGATTCAACATGTCCCGAAGGACATCATTGACTAGTGCCTGAAAAACAGCAGGGGCATTGGACAACCCAAAAGGCATAACCAGATACTCAAAATGTCCCAAGGGTGTGTTGAAGGCAGTCTTCCATTCATCACCCTTACGAATGCGCACCAGGTGATACGCATTTCGTAGATCCAGTTTCGTAAAGATGGTAGCACCATGAAGGAGGGGAAAAACAGAATTAATCAAAGGCAGAGAATACTTGTTCTTAATGGTGATGTTGTTAAGACCACGGTAATCAATACAGGGTCTGAGGGTCTTATCCTTCTTAGCAACAAAAAAGAATCCCGCTCCTACAGGTGACGAGGAAGGACGCATAATACCTGCCGCCAAGGAGTCCCGAATGTAGTTCTCCATAGCCTCCGTCTCCGGCCGGGAGAGATTGTACAGGCGACTGCTGGGGAGCGGGGCTCCTGGCTGGAGGTCAATGGCGCAGTCGTAAGGCCGGTGAGGAGGAAGAGAAGTAGCTCTGTGTTTGCAGAAAACGGATGCCAGGTCATGATACGCGTCAGGGACAGCAGAGAGATCCATGGACTCCAGTGGAGGTTGAGGCACAGTACTGGCAGGAGTCTGAGCAGAACACAAACAATTCACATGACAAAATGTGCTCCATGAAACAATGTTACCTGTCACCCAATCAATGTGTGGATTGTGTCTTATGAGCCAGGGGATACCAAGGACCAGGGGTGTCTGTGGGCAGTCGATAATATGGAATTGAATGTTCTCCTGATGATTTCCCGACACTCTAAGACAAACAGGAACAGTTTGATGGGTAATACGGGTCAACAATTGTCCATTTAGACCCTTAGCCTGCAGCGGACAGTCCATAGGAACAGTCTCCAAATCCATTTGTTGAGCCCACTCTCTATCCAAAAAGCTTTCGTCGGCACCAGAGTCAATCAGCGCACTAACAGAGAAATTCTGGGACTGCCACTGGAGGGATGCCTGGAGCAGAATGCGGGGAGAAGAGGAAGAATCCGCTGCTCGGCTCACCAAAACTTCTCCCATTAATGATGAGCCGGCCCTTTTCCCGGACGAACTGGGCAGGAAGGAACGAAATGACCAGCTTCTCCACAATACAGGCAGACCCGAGCCTGAATACGACGTGCACGCTCCTCTGAGGACAACCGTGCACGACCCACCTCCATGGCCGGGTTCCAGTGCTCCTCGTATCGACTCGGGAAGACACGGCTTTCTCCGTAGGGAAGATGCAGGGAGGAGTTTGTTGATGACAGACAGGTTGCTTGGAACTAACACTCCTCTCCCGGCGGCGCTCCCGAATCCGATTATCCAACCTGATAGTGAGTGAAATAAGATTATCCAGCGTAGCCGATTCATCATATGACACCAATTCATCTTTTAAAGTCTCAGACAAAGCATTGATGAACACTCCTTGTAATGCCTCGTCATTCCAACCACTCACTGCTGCTAAAGTCCGAAACTCCACTGCCATCTCCGCCACACTACGAGCCCCCTGTCGAAGAGAGAACAACCGTTTCGCAGCCTCCTTGCCTCGTGCGGGGTGGTCAAAAACCTTCCTCATCTCCGTGGTGAAGGCAACGTAAGCGTTGCAAATGTCCGACTGACTCTCCCATACCGCGGATCCCCAGGCACGAGCGGAACCGCTAGTAGAGTTAATAAGGTAGGCAATACGGGCTCTTTCTGAGGCGTAGGTGAGGGGCTGTTGTTCAAACACTAACGAGCATTGAGTCAAAAAATCGCCACAGGTTCCCATGTTCCCGTCATAGCGCTCTGGAGCAGGAACAAAAGGCTCTCTGATCTGGGCTGAAGGGGTAGTAAGGGCAGACACTTGATTGGTGAGTAATTGAACCTGATTAAGCAGCACCTGACTGTCCTCAGCAATCGTCTTAAACAGGGTATCATGTTGGCCAAGTAAAATGCCCTGATTGGCTATGGCAGTCCAAATTTCAGTGCACTCTGGGGTGGTATCCGAGCTACTGTCTGCTGGGTTCATGTTGGTCAGATCATACTGTTATGATTTAACTGGATAAGAACCCAAATGCAGACAAGTACACGAAGCCATAGAAGTTTTAACAGGTTTATTTACAATGTTCAAAGTCCAGGTTTCCAAATCTATGGGAAGAGCAAGTCCAGGTTACAGGGAGGGTAACAGATCCAGATCAGGGCAGGTGTGGTACCGTAATGTCCTAGTGTCCGTGATGAGTCCAAAAGAGAGGTCCGGTATTGGAGAGCAGGATGGTGGTGGCAGGAGTGAAGCGGAGGCAGGAGTCAGGTTCCAAATATCTGTGGCACAGGAGAAAAAGTAAATAGAACAGACCAAAAACACAAAGAGCAAAAATAACCAGGTTGAGTCGGCAGCGAGACTAACATGGTCGTCTTGACTATGATCTGACGATGAGTGGTAAGTTTGACCGGGTCTTAAAGGCTGAGGTGATTATGGTGAATGAGCTGCAGCTGGAACCCTGACTCCCGCACACCAGACTTCACTCCTGCAATCAAGGACAGACAGAGGGGAGGGAGAGAGCAGAGAGAGCTACCTAGCAGCAGTAGGCCTAACAAGTAGTAGTAGTAGTAGTAGTAGTAGTAGTAGTAGTAGTAGTAGTAGTAGTAGTAGTAGTAGTAGCAGTAGTAGTAGTAGTAGTAGTAGCAGTAGTAGTAGTAGTAGTAGTAGTAGTAGCAGTAGTAGTAGTAGTGGTAGTAGTAAAAGTAGTACTATTATTATTGTTATTATTAGGGGGAAACGGTGAGAGAGATAGACAGGGGGAGACAGGGAGAGATAGAGGGAGACAGGGAGAGATGGGGAGAGATAGAGGGAGACAGGGGAGATGGGGAGAGATAGAGGGAGACAGGGGGAGATGGGGAGAGATAGAGGGAGACAGGGAGATATGGGGAGAGATAGAGGGAGACAGGGAGATATGGGGAGAGATAGAGGGAGACAGGGGGAGATGGGGAGAGATAGAGGGAGACAGGGGAGATGGGGAGAGATAGAGGGAGACAGGGGGAGACGGGGGAGAGATAGAGGAGATGGGGGAGATGGGGAGAGATAGAGGGAGACAGGGGGAGACGGGGAGAGATAGAGGGAGATGGGGGAGATGGGGAGAGATAGAGGGAGACAGGGGGAGACGGGGAGAGATAGAGGGAGATGGGGGAGACAGGGAGAGAGACGGGGGAGACGGGGAGATTGAGAGAGACAGACACACACAGAGAGATTATCTATTTCACTTGCTTTGGCAATGTAAACATATGCCAATAAAGCCCTTTGAATTGAAGAGAGAGAGAGAGAGAGAGAGAGAGAGAGAGAGAGAGAGAGATGCCATGTTAGCTAGCTGGCTATGGCTATCCAGCACTGGAACTTTTCCAAGTCAAGGTAAGCTTTTGGTTTTATTAATTTATTGCCACTAGGGCCCGCCGGTGTAACTGCTAAACTGCTTGCTGACTGAACACTGTACTGCATGATTGTAGCAGGTTTACTAACACGTTAGTTCTAGTAGCTATGTTGACTATGACGTTAGCTAATATGGAGACAACGATGTAGGCTGTGTGTAGCGGTTAGCAGCTGATGTGTTGTGCTCTGAAGTCCACAAGTGAAGGGAAAATGTGAGAGAGGAGGAGAGCGCGTAGATGCGAGAAGGAATGAACGAGCGAAGTGATCATGTTTGTATGTGACAGGGGTGTATTCATTCCACCGATTCTGTTGAAAAATATTTATTAAACGGAAGCAAACGGAACAAAACGGGGATAAACATACCTGACTTTGTCCAATAGAAACTCTCATTTGCAACTGTTGGACTAATGATTACACCTTAGATTAGCTAGATGCAGGCAAGAGTGTGCAAGGCGGTAATGTGTCACTGGCCGTCACCTTGATTAATCACATTTTTTTCTCTCAACCTGTGCACCTACGTTGTAAACTTTCATTAATAGGTTAGGTTGGAGCAACCTCATGATGGGTATAGGGGAAAATTTGAGTATCATTTTGTAGCCTAAACCTATCGATGGCTGTAATAGAAATATGCCCATGCTCATAACAAACAATAATCGTCCTCCCTCATCTTAAATGGCACCGACCGCCACTGGCAAGAGAAGGTAGCTGAGCACTCTCCCAGGCTGGAATGTTGTAAGTTCTCCCCTGAGCTCTCCAGGCTACAGCTGTCTCAACCAGTCCTGTAGAATCTGGCTATGAGCCCTGGTCAAAAGTAGTACACTATACTGTATAGGGAAATAGGGTGTCATTTGGGATGGAGCCTCTTTCTCCGCTGTCTCATTAAAGACAGGGGTGTCAGTCAGTTCAGCTCACCTGCCCAGCAGACAAAAAAGAAAAACCCTTGAATGGTATGGGATCTCTCTCTCTCTCTCTCTCTCTCTCTCTCTCTCTCTCTCTCTCTCTCTCTCTCTCTCTCTCTCTCTCTTTCTCTCTCTCTCTCTCTCTCTCTCTCTCTCTCTCTCTCTCTCTCTCTCTCTCTCTCTCTCTCTCTCTCTCTCTCTCTCTCCCTCTCTCTCTCTCTCTCTCTCTCTCTCTCTCTCTCGCTCTCTCTCTCTCTCTCTCTCCCCCTCTCTCTCGCTCTCTCTCTCTCTCTCTCTCTCTCTCTCTCTCTCTCTCTCTCTCTCTCTCTCTCTCTCTCTCTCTCTCTCTCTCTCTCTCTCTCTCTCTCTCTCTCTCCCTCTCTCTCTCTCTCTCTCTCTCTCTCTCTCAATTCAATTCAATAGACTTTATTGACATGGCAAGTAAAATTACTTACATTGTCAAAGGATAGATATAACAAAAATGGTGGGACCAACAGCAATAATAATAATAGTAGTAGTGGAAATGGGATTACCATTAACAGCAACTACAACAACAATATTAATGAGAATAACAATACATTAAAGCAATAGTAGTCGACCAATCTCAACATGACTGAGAAGACACATTACATGCTATGAAAGCCAAAACAAAACAGGAAATATTATTGACATTACATTACACTTTTCACTGGCTGTCCCTCAGGTTGTGGCAGGAGGACACATATTTGGCTGCCAAAATTGCACATTTTGGCTTTTCACCCAATAAATATTTGATTTTTTCTTCCTCTTTTATAGTTTCAAATTCTTTGTACTGAATGATAATTTTGGGAAAGAAAGATTCCTCTTAGGTCTGAGTATTTGTCACAGTGTAATAGGAAATGCAGCTCTGTCTCTACCTCTCCCCGGGTGCAGAGTGAGCACAGCCTGTCCTCTCTGGGCAGCCAGGTTTGCCTGTGACGACCGGTCTCTATAGCCAGACTGTGCTCTCTCTCTCTCTCTCTCTCTCTCTCTCTCTCTCTCTCTCTCTGTCTCTCTCTCTCTCTCTCTCTCTGTCTCTCTCTCTCTCTCTCTCTCTCTCTTTGTCTCTCTCTCTCTCTCTCTCTCTCTCTCTCTCTCTCTCTCTCTCTCTCTCTCTCTCTCTCTCTCTCTCTCTCTCTCTCTCTCTCTCTCTTTGTCTCTCTCTCTCTCTCTGTCTCTCTCTCTCTCTCTCTCTGTCTCTCTCTCTCTCTCTTTGTCTCTCTCTCTCTCTTTGTCTCTCACTCTCTCTCTCTCTCTCTCTCTCTCTCTCTCGCTCTCTCTCTCTCTGTCTCTCTCTCTCTCTCTCTCTCTCTCTCTCTCTCTCTCTCTCTCTCTCTCTCTCTCTCTCTCTCTCTCTCTCTCTCGCTCTCTCTCTCTCTCTCTCTCTCTATCTCTCCCCTTCTTGAAAACATCTGTGTCACATTTCAGTTGATTTCAAAACCAGGGCATTAGGCCAGGCTGTGCTGTGAATGACCAGATATGTGAGCTGTATGCTGTGTTTCACTCTAACACCCATGTCAATTATAAAATGCTTTTTTTAGTAGAGCATGATGGGATAGGAGCTGCATGTCTGACCACGGGACCCAGGCCCAGGGAGACATGGGATAAGGTTAGGGATGGGCCCTTCAATGACACGGCTGAACGAGAGCCTGACCAGGCGTTTCCAGCATTATGATCCTTCTCCTCAGCTGTCACTCACAGAGTCAGCTCTTGACAGGAGACTGCATTACCCTCACAGGTCAGATTGACCAACCTGACACCTCACAGATCCACCCGCTGTTGCCGTGACCAAGCAAACGTCATACTATCAAAGCTGATAAGGCAGCTTTAAAACGTCACCTCATATCAGCGTTGAGGAGAGACAATGAAAAAGGCTTGATCAGGCTAATTTACAGATCTGGATATTGTACTATTATCCTGTACATTGTGGGGGCTTGAAATAGGTCGGATGTTTAGTAGAGTCACATTGAGACTACTGTTGGCTTGAGAGAATAAATGTAACGTTAGGAGAAATGTAATATGCAGGAAAGAGAAGGAATATAATTGACAAATGGGGCAGGTCTTTCCTTTCCTATCTACATATACAGAGAGAAAAGAACTGGCTAGTGAAAGTGAAAATGCCCTGTCGGTATATTGAAGTTAGTCTTCCCCAGACGGAGACTAGTCTACTTAATTAAAAGGACCAGCGGTAAAGGACCGGAATCATGATGTATAATTATACCATTAATGCTAATCCTGGACTCCTGTCAGGGCCAGTGACCCGGTGTAGTGGTGGTGGGCCACGGCCACCATGGTGGAAAGGGACTGCTTTAGGACCGTGTTACTGTTAGGACCATGCTAGGACCGTGTTAGGACCATGCTAGGACCGTGTTAGGACCATGCTAGGACCATGTTAGGACCATGCTAGGACCGTGTTAGGACCATGCTAGGACCGTGTTAGGACCATGCTAGGACCGTGTTACTGTTAGGACCATGCTAGGACCGTGTTAGGACCATGCTAGGACCATGTTAGGACCATGCTAGGACCGTGTTACTGTTAGGACCATGCTAGGACCGTGTTAGGACCATGCTAGGACCGTGTTACTGTTAGGACCATGCTAGGACCGTGTTAGGACCATGCTAGGACCGTGTTAGGACCATGCTAGGACCGTGTTAGGACCATGCTAGGACCATGTTAGGACCATGCTAGGACCGTGTTACTGTTAGGACCATGCTAGGACCGTGTTAGGACCATGCTAGGACCGTGTTACTGTTAGGACCATGCTAGGACCGTGTTAGGACCATGCTAGGACCGTGTTAGGACCATGCTAGGACCGTGTTACTGTTAGGACCATGCTAGGACCGTGTTAGGACCATGCTAGGACCGTGTTAGGACCATGCTAGGACCGTGTTAGGACCATGCTAGGACCGTGTTACTGTTAGGACCATGCTAGGACCGTGTTAGGACCATGCTAGGACCGTGTTAGGACCATGCTAGGACCGTGTTAGGACCATGATAGGACCGTGATAGGACCATGCTAGGACCGTGATAGGACCATGCTAGGACCGTGTTAGAACCATGCTAGGACCGTGTTAGGACCATGCTAGGACTGTGTTAGGACCATGCTAGGACCGTGTTAGGACCATGCTAGGACCGTGTTAGGACCATGCTAGGACCGTGTTAGGACCATGCTAGGACCGTGTTAGGACCATGCTAGGACCGTGTTAGGACCATGCTAGGACCGTGTTAGGACCATGCTAGGACCGTGTTAGGACCATGCTAGGACCGTGTTAGGACCATGCTAGGACCATGCTAGGACCGTGTTACTGTTAGGACCATGCTAGGACCGTGTTAGGACCATGCTAGGACCGTGTTAGGACCATGCTAGGACCGTGTTACTGTTAGGACCATGCTAGGACCGTGTTAGGACCATGCTAGGACCATGTTAGGACCATGCTAGGACCGTGTTACTGTTAGGACCATGCTAGGACCGTGTTAGGACCATGCTAGGACCGTGTTAGGACCATGCTAGGACCGTGTTAGGACCATGCTAGGACCGTGTTAGGACCATGCTAGGACCGTGTTAGGACCACGCTAGGACCGTGTTAGGACCACGCTAGGACCGTGTTAGGACCACGCTAGGACCGTGTTAGGACCACGCTAGGACCGTGTTAGGACCATGCTAGGACCGTGTTAGGACCATGCTAGGACCGTGTTAGGACCATGCTAGGACCGTGTTATGACCACGCTAGGACCGTGTTAGGACCACGCTAGGACCGTGTTAGGACCATGCTAGGACCGTGTTAGGACCATGCTAGGACCGTGTTAGGACCATGCTAGGACCGTGTTAGGACCATGCTAGGACCGTGTTAGGACCATGCTAGGACCGTGTTAGGACCATGCTAGGACCGTGTTAGGACCATGCTAGGACCGTGTTAGGACCATGCTAGGACCGTGTTAGGGCCATGCTAGGACCGTGTTAGGACCATGCTAGGACCGTGTTAGGACCATGCTAGGACCGTGTTAGGACCATGCTAGGACCGTGTTAGGACCATGCTAGGACCGTGTTAGGACCATGCTAGGACCGTGTTAGGACCATGCTAGGACCGTGTTAGGACCATGCTAGGACCGTGTTAGGACCATGCTAGGACCGTGTTAGGACCATGCTAGGACCGTGTTAGGGCCATGCTAGGACCGTGTTAGGGCCATGCTAGGACCGTGTTAGGACCATGCTAGGACCGTGTTAGGACCATGCTAGGACCGTGTTAGGACCATGCTAGGACTGTGTTAGGACCATGCTAGGACCGTGTTAGGACCATGCTAGGACCGTGTTAGGACCATGCTAGGACCGTGTTAGGACCATGCTAGGACCGTGTTAGGACCATGCTAGGACCGTGTTAGGACCACGCTAGGACCATGTTAGGACCATGCTAGGACCGTGTTAGGACCATGCTAGGACCGTGTTAGGACCATGCTAGGACCGTGTTAGGACCATGCTAGGACCGTGTTAGGACCATGCTAGGACCGTGTTAGGACCATGCTAGGACCGTGTTATGACCACACTAGGACCATGTTAGGACCATGCTAGGACCGTGTTAGGACCATGCTAGGACCGTGTTAGGACCATGCTAGGACCGTGTTAGGACCATGCTAGGACCGTGTTAGGACCATGCTAGGACCGTGTTAGGACCATGCTAGGACCGTGTTAGGACCATGCTAGGACCGTGTTAGGACCATGCTAGGACCGTGTTAGGACCTTATTAAGAGCCTATTAGGACCTTATTAAGAGCCTATTAGGACCATATTAGGACCGTATTAGGACTATGTTAGGACCGTATTAGGACCATGTTAGGACCTTATTAGGACTATGTTAGGACCGTATTAGGACCTTGATGACGGGGTAAAACTATATGTATTTTACAGAGAACATATCAAGGTAAGGCATGTTGTTGTGTTGCTGTCCACAGAGCCGTAGTCTGTCAGGGACAAACATGTTTACTTACCTAGTTGTGTTTTTCCGAGAAATGCACACACACTGAGGCGCTTGACACTGTCCTCTCTTTACACACAAATACCGCTGAAATAATTCACACAATTATTGGTTTCTAAGATCCATAACCCACCGCCATCATGACGATCCTGCCGTTGCAGGATATCAGGATGATGACATTGTAATGATTACATACCTGTCAAGATGATGACCATGGTATTGTAATGATTACATACCTGTCAAGATGATGACCATGGTATTGTAATGATTACATACCTGTCAAGATGATGACCATGGTATTGTAATGATTACATACCTGTTGTCAGGGCGACGTGTATGCGAAGTCAAGTGCAGGACACCGAGCTACAGGCAGACGAACTTTACTAGCACAGTAATATAAATACAAACAAAACCTCCAAACAGGGAGGAAACAAAATACGCATACACCCGAACACTGCCGACCTCACGGAAAACAATCACACACAATAACCAATGAGAGACAGGGGGTTATAAAGGGAATACAATATAAGATAATGGGAAACAGGTGAAAACAATCAGGACAAACTAGACAAACACCGAAACATAGATCGGTGGCAGCTAGTACTCCGGGGACGACGAACGCCGAAGCCTGCCCGAGCAAGGAGGAGGGGGCAGCCTCGGTTGATTCCGTGACACCTGTCAAGATGATGACCATGGTATTGTAATGATTACATACCTGTCAAGATGATGACCATGGTATTGTAAGGATTACATAGGCATTCTCCTATATCCATGGTTATCCCAGTCATGGGCTCATCCATCCTGAGCTGACAGTTTTTACGAATGCATGAAGTCTGCTAGAGAGTTAGCACTGGAAAGAACTGGAGGGCGCTAAATCAACGTGAGGAGCAACCAAAACATTTGATCATCATTGAAAAGGAAAAGGCGCAACATTCGCTCACCATTACAGACTTGTTTTATTGAAGTTAAAAGACTAACGTTTCGGCCATCCATGGCCTTCATCAGAACCAGAGAGAGAGAGAGAGAGTTAGCACCGACCAGAAAGACTGTTGGCTTTTTGGAGATGTTACGGTTTCTTCAGGGATTTTCTAGCTTATCTTGGCCAGAGACCCCCGCCCAGGCAAACCACTGACCCAGACACCCCCTCCCTGGCAAACCACTGACCCAGAGACCACCGCCCAGGCAAACCACTGACCCAGAGACCCCCGCCCAGGAAAAACACTGACCCAGAGACCCCCTCCCAGGCAAACCACTGACCCAGAGACCCCCGCCCAGGCAAACCACTGACCCAGGGACCCCCACCCAGGCAAACCGCTGACCCAGGGACCCCCATAATATGTTAACAAGAAAATAAAAAGTTGCATTGTGAATGATAAAGAGTTGGCAAGTAGCTCTGTCGTAGCTGGCCGCGACCGGGAGACCCATAGGGCGGCGCACAATTGGCCCAGCATCGTCCAGGGTAGGGGAGGGAATGGCCGGCAGGGATGTAGCTCAGTTGGTAGAGCATGGTGTTTGCAACGCCAGGGTTGTGGGTTCGATTCCCACGGGGGGCTAGTATGAAAAAATAATGATAATGTATGCACTCACTAACTGTAAGTCGCTCTGTATAAGAGCGTCTGCTAAATGACTAAAATGTAGAAGTAAATAACATTTAAAAATGAATATATTTGTTAGACTGTTTCGTTATGTTGACCTCCCCACAGTTCATTGGAAGAGGAAGTGTAAACTCTATTAGCTAGAAAGGTATCTTGGCGGAGGTGAGAAAATGCTGCTGTTGTTGGTGGGTGTGTCCGTGCATCCGTGCAAGTATCTGTTTGTGTGTGTGTGTGTGTGCATGAGTGCGTGCAAATGTATGTCTGTCTCACTTCTCTCTCTCTCTCTCTCTCTCTCTCTCTCTCTCTCTCTCTCTCTCTCTCTCTGTGTGTGTGTGTTTGAGTAGGAAGCTGCTAATGCTCCATCTCCCCACTGACACAGACCCAATTAATAGATTGATAAATCACTAAATGATTCCTTTCCTCTCTGCTCTGGGCTCGGCCGGCTGGGCTGGGGAGGGCTGCAGACCTGGGTTCAAACACTATTTGAAATCTTTCAAATACTTTGAGCGTTTGCTTTAGTCTACTTGGAGTGCCAGGTGAGCAGGGGTTTATCGTTTTGGGAGGATTGTTTTGATTCATTAAAGCCAGGCAAGCTCAATCAAGCACAGATAAAGTATTTGAAATGATTTCAGATGGTATTTGAACCCAGGTCTGCTAGACTCTGAATGGACTTCTGGCTTCTTTCTTTGTATAATGTTTTCCTACAGGTGGAGGGTTACTGGACTGTAAACACATAAAGGCTCTTAGTCAATACCACGTTGGTCAACCTTGGGATGACGTTAGCAAGTAAGGCTAACAGAAAGGCTCTTAGTCAATACCACGTTGGTCAACCTTGGGATGACGTTAGCAAGTAAGGCTAACAGAAAGGCTCTTAGTCAATACCACGTTGGTCAACCTTGGGATGACGTTAGCAAGTAAGGCTAACAGAAAGGCTCTTAGTCAATACCACGTTGGTCAACCTTGGGATGACGTTAGCAAGTAAGGCTAACAGAAAGGCTCTTAGTCAATACCACGTTGGTCAACCTTGGGATGACGTTAGCAAGTAAGGCTAACAGAAAGGCTCTTAGTCAATACCACGTTGGTCAACCTTGGGATGACGTTAGCAAGTAAGGCTAACAGAAAGGCTCTTAGTCAATACCACGTTGGTCAACCTTGGGATGACGTTAGCAAGTAAGGCTAACAGAAAGGCTCTTAGTCAATACCACGTTGGTCAACCTTGGGATGGCGTTAGCAAGTAAGGCTAACAGAAAGGCTCTTAGTCAATACCACGTTGGTCAACCTTGGGATGACGTTAGCAAGTAAGGCTAACAGAAAGGCTCTTAGTCAATACCACGTTGGTCAACCTTGGGATGACGTTAGCAAGTAAGGCTAACAGAAAGGCTCTTAGTCAATACCACGTTGGTCAACCTTGGGATGACGTTAGCAAGTAAGGCTAACAGAAAGGCTCTTAGTCAATACCACGTTGGTCAACCTTGGGATGACGTTAGCAAGTAAGGCTAACAGAAAGGCTCTTAGTCAATACCACGTTGGTCAACCTTGGGATGACGTTAGCAAGTAAGGCTAACAGAAAGGCTCTTAGTCAATACCACGTTGGTCAACCTTGGGATGACGTTAGCAAGTAAGGCTAACAGAAAGGCTCTTAGTCAATACCACGTTGGTCAACCTTGGGATGACGTTAGCAAGTAAATGAAAAAGAGACAGTAGAAAAGTAAAAAGAGTCAAGAGGTTTATGCTTTTATATTTTCAACAGTACTTACATAACAATTAGGTCGGTTGCGTAATTAATTACATTTAACACCTATTTGATACAGACAACAGACAGAAATATGACATAGTGTAACAGGTTTGTTAGGTAAAAGGACAAAACCACGTTTAAATCATTTCCCCTCGTTTTCACAGTTTGTGTTCATAGTTTTCTTCCAATCACCTTGTTGACAATATGATAGTATTGCTTAGCAGCTTAAGTCTGCATCCCAATTGGCACCCTTTTCCCTTCATAGTGTACTACTTCTGACCAGAGCCCTGTGGGGACCGGTTGGGATGCAGATTAAATGGGTATTTATTCATATGAGTGTTTATCCCTGGAAGACTTCCTGGTGATACTTATAACTAAGTAAAATGGCAGCTGTTTATAATAAGATGAACTAACATATGAAATCAATTAATACTTTCTCAGGGCTTGGAAACGCAAAACACTCTCGCACACGCACACACATTTTGATAATTGATCAATGCTTAAAATGCCCGTACTCATTTCTGTGTTTTATCTAGTAGAATTCGCCGGCACTCTACTGAGGAAGAGAATCATCTTTCGAAACCCTTGTGTGTCTGACAACAACTGATAGTCAGACAAGGGGACACGCTGTACCATTTACAGTTACGTTTTAGTCATTTAGCAGACGCTCTTATCCAGGCGTTGCAAGCGCCATGCTCTACCAACTGAGCTACAGGGGGGGGGCCACCAAAATGAAGGAATCGAGCGGGAAACCGTGCAATTGCGAATTAGATTATCCATTCTCAGTATGGGTGAACCTAGTGTGTATATATTTGTTACTTACTGCAAATATTTATACTAAACAGTAAGTTCTAAATAGTATGTAGTATGATTAGTACATAATATGTCAGATTTGGGACACGACCACAGACTCTGAATACTGTTTACAGACTCTGAATACTGTTTACAGACTCGGAATATTGTTTACAGACTCGGAATACTGTTTACAGACTCGGAATACTGTTTACAGACTCTGAATACTGTTTACAGACTCGGAATACTGTTTATAGACTCAGAATACTGTTTGCAGACTCTCTGGAGCTTTTAGTTTTGAGAAACTACTCAGTTGACTTCCCTGGTTAAATAAAGGATACTTTATATAAAGTCTCTGGATCCCCATCCCCATCCCCACACGATCCCTTCTCGATTATATGAGCTCACTTCAAAAAGAGATGTTGATCCCTGGTTAGATAAATACAATAAAAAAAATATTAATTACAATGAGCTTTCTTCTCGACCTGAGCTTTCTTCTTGACCTGAGCTTTCTTCTCGACCTGAGCTTTCTTCTCGACCTGAGCTTTCTTCTTTACCTGAGCTTTCTTCTTGACCTGAGCTTTCTTCTCGACCTGAGCATTCTTCTCGACCTGAGCTTTCTTCTCGACCTGAGCATTCTTCTCGACCTGAGCTTTCTTCTTGACCTGAGCTTTCTTCTTGACCTGAGCTTTCTTCTTGACCTGAGCTTTCTTCTTGACCTGAGCTTTCTTCTCGACCTGAGCATTCTTCTTGACCAGCTACTCTTCCTGGGGTCCACACAAAACATGAAACATTACATAATACAGAACATCAATAGACAGCTCAAGGACAGAGCTACATACATTTCAAAACGGCACAAATAGCCTACATATCAATACATACACACAAACTATCTAGGTCAAATAGGGGAGAGGCGTTGTGCTGTGAGGTGTTGCTTTACTGTTTTTTTTTAAACCAGGTTTGCTGTCCATTTGAGCAATATGAGATGGAAGGGAGTTCCATGCAATAATGGCTCTATATAATACTGTACGCTTTCTTGAATTGTTCTGGATTTGGGGACTGTGAAAATACCCCTGGTGGCATGTCTGGTGGGGTAAGTGTGTGTGTCAGAGCTGTGTGTAAGTTGACTATGCAAACTATTTGGAATTTTAAACACATTAATGTTTCTTATAAGAAGAAGAAGTGATGCAGTCAGTCTCTCCTCAACTCTTAGCCAATAGAGACTGGCATGCATAGTATTAATATTAGCCTCTCCCCATCTTTACAACCAATGAATCTATATGTTTTAACCATGACAGTTTACAACCGAAGGTAACACCAAGTAATTTAATTAATGACAGCTAACTGAATAAATCATATCCTACCATTCAACCGTTTTCCACTTCAATTTGTCCTCCTACGTTAGTCCAGTACTAAGTACATTTTAGTCATTTAGCAGACACTCTTATCCAGAGCGACTTACAATTAGTGAGTGCATACATTTTTCATACTGGCCCCCCCGTGGGAATCGAACCCACAACCCTGGCGTTGCAAGCACCATGCTCTACCAGCTGAGCTACACGGGGCCCGTGTATAGCTTCTTAATGTGAGTTCAGTACAGTCTCAAGGTCTTGCTGCAGATGCACTAGCCAGCCAGTTCCACACAACAGCAGTGGATGTGTTCAGGCCTTACTTTTGGTTGGCTCCTTCTGTCCTCGTTTCCACGTAGCTTAGGGGTTAAGAGCGTTGTGCCAGTAACTGAAAGGTCGCTGGTTCTAATCCCCGAGCCGACTAGGTGAAAATTCTGTCGATGTGCCCTTGAGCAAGGCACTTAACCCTAATTGCTCCTGTAAGTCGCTCTGGATAAGAGCGTCTGCTAAAATGACAACAAAATGAAAAAATTGAACTAGAGTTCAGTAGGTAGTTTGCCCTGTGTGTGAGATCCCAGCTGCAGTGTTCTGAAGCTCCAGACATGTCTTTATTCTCCTCTCACTATCACCAGCAGACACACACGCACACACACACGCACACGCACGCACGCACACACGCACAAACACACACGCACATGCACACACGCACACGCACATGCACGCACACAAAAACACGCACGCACACACGCACACATGCACACGCACACACACACACACACACACGCACACACACACGACAGCATCAAAGCCTACCTCGGCCTCGCAGACAACCTCTCCACCGTAATTATATGCATTTTGTCTTGCAGACTACCACTAGCGTTGTTGTTCTTCAGAACCGTGGGGTACCTGCTGAACAAAGATCCTCTGTTCTAGAGTCTCACCGACTTTCATCTCTAGCCTGACTGGGTCTTGATAAACCCATCCTTTACCATCAAACTCTCTGCTCTCTCAGGCAACATAGGCTGAACTTTTTACACAGGAAGTCATGTATAATCAGTCTGTTTTAGGGTATATTTCCTAACAACAGTGGATTTTCTCTACATTAGCCTGTCCCTCATTAGCTCAACCTCCCAAATGGCCCCCTATCCTCTAAATAGTGCACTACATTGGACCAGAACCCTACTATGGGCACTATATAGGGAATAGGGTGCCATTTGTGGAGCAGACAGAGAAACGAGGGTGTCTTTCTAAAGGAGGGGACCTTTAATGATGTCTAGTTTAAAACGTGTTTCAATCTATCTTAAACCATGTCTCCTCTAAGAGTACTGCCTGGTCTGAGAGCACTGTCTGGTCTGAGAGTACTGCAAGGTCTGAGAGTACTGCCTCCTCTGAGAGTACTGCCTGGTCTGAGAGTACTGCCTCCTCTGAGAGTACTGCCTCGTCTGAGAGAACTGCCTGGTCTGAGAGTACTGCCTCCTCTGAGAGTACTGCCTCGTCTGAGAGAACTGCCTGGTCTGAGAGTACTGCCTCCTCTGAGAGTACTGCCTCGTCTGAGAGAACTGCCTGGTCTGAGAGTATTGCCTCCTCTGAGAGTACTGCCTGGTCTGAGAGTACTGCCTCCTCTGAGAGTAATGCCTCCTCTGAGAGTACTGCCTGGTCTGAGAGTACTGCCTCCTCTGAGAGTACTGCCTGGTCTGAGAGTACTGCCTAGTCTGAGAGTACTGCCTAGTCTGAGAGTACTTGGGTCATGTAGATGTTACACTGAAAGTGTGTATGTGTGTGTATTTGTGTGTGTGTGTGTATGTGTGTGTGTGTGTGTGTGTGTGTGTGTGTGTGTGTGTGTGTGTGTGTGTGTGTGTGTGTGTGTGTGTGTGTGTGTGTGTGTGTGTGTGTGTGTGTGGCCGTGCGATAAAGGGAGCCTTTCATTGAGGTAAAAACACTGTGTACTTATTTCTAATTCAGATTATATCTGATCTCATAATCTCTAGTCTCTGATCTCATGATCTCTAGGGTCTGATTTCATGATCTCTCTGATCTCATGATCTCTAGGGTCTGATTTCATGATCTCTAGGCTCTGATCTCATGATCTCTAGTCTCTGATCTCATGATCTCTAGTCTCTGATCTAATGATCTCTAGTCTCTGATCTCATGATCTCTGCCTCTGATTTAATGATCTCTAGTCTCTGATCTCATGATCTCTTTGATCTGATGATCTCTAGTCTCTGATCTCATGATCTCTAGTCTAGTTAGTTAGAAGTGTTACAGTCCTCTACTCTACTATTGTTGGTGTGCTTCATAATGATTAGACTTTTAAATCAGACTCCTGTAGTTCAGATGTTCCCTCTGATACCAGCTGATCTCCCTACCCCAACTATTCCATGCTCTGTGTGGTGTCTGGAGTGTGTGTGTGTGGTGTCTGGAGTGTGTCAGGAGTGTGTGTGTGTGTGTGGTGTCTGGAGTGTGTGTGTGTGTGTGGTGTCAGGAGTGTGTGTGTGTGTGTGTGTGGTGTCTGGAGTGTGTGTGTGTGTGTGTGTGTGTGTGTGTGTGTGTGTGTGTGTGTGTGTGGTGTCTGGAGTGTGTGTGTGTGTGTGGTGTCAGGAGGGTGTGTGTGTGTGGTGTCTGGAGTGGGTGTGTGTGTGTGATTTCTGGAGGTGCATCCTTAGTATCATGTAAGCTGTCTTTTACTGAGACGAACAGCTACATGTCTCCTCCTCTGATGAGCCTATACAGTGGGGGAAAATAGTATTTAGTCAGCCACCAATTGTGCAAGTTCTCCCACTTAAAAAGATGAGAGAGGCCTGTAATTTTCATCATAGGTACACGTCAACTATGACAGACAAAATGAGAAAAAAAAATCCAGAAAATCACATTGTAGGATTTTTAATGAATTTATTTGCCAATTATGGTGGAGAATAAGTATTTGGTCAATAACAAAAGTTTCTCAATACTTTGTTATATACCCTTGGTTGGCAATGACACAGGTCAAACGTTTTCTGTAAGTCTTCACAAGGTTTTCACACACTATTTTGGCCCATTCCTCCATGCAGATCTCCTCTAGAGCAGTGATGTTTTGGGGCTGTCGCTGGGCAACACGGACTTTCAACTCCCTCCAAAGATTTTCTATGGGGTTGAGATCTGGAGACTGGCTAGGCCACTCCAAGACCTTGAAATGCTTCTTACGAAGCCACTCCTTCGTTGCCCGGGCGGTGTGTTTGGGATCATTGTCATGCTGAAAGACCCAGCCACGTTTCATCTTCAATGCCCTTGCTGATGGAAGGAGGTTTTCACTCAAAATCTCACGATACATGGCCCCATTCATTCTTTCCTTTACACGGATCAGTCGTCCTGGTCCCTTTGCAGAAAAACAGCCCCAAAGCATGATGTTTCCACCCCCATGCTTCATAGTAGGTATGGTGTTCTTTGGATGCAACTCAGCATTCTTTGTCCTCCAAACACGACGAGTTGAGTTTTTACCAAAAAGTTCTATTTTGGTTTCATCTGACCATATGACATTCTCCCAATCCTCTTCTGGATCATCCAAATGCACTCTAGCAAACTTCAGACGGGCCTGGACATGTACTGACATAAGCAGGGGGACACGTCTGGCACTGCAGGATTTGAGTCCCTGGCGGCGTAGTGTGTTACTGATGGTAGGCTTTGTTACTTTGGTCCCAGCTCTCTGCAGGTCATTCACTAGGTCCCCCCGTGTGGTTCTGGGATTTTTTCTGGATCATTTTTCTGGGATCATTTTGACCCCACGGGGTGAGATCTTGCGTGGAGCCCCAGATCGAGGGAGATTATCAGTGGTCTTGTATGTCTTCCATTTCCTAATAATTGCTCCCACAGTTGATTTCTTCAAACCAAGCTGCTTACCTATTGCAGATTCAGTCTTCCCAGCCTGGTGCAGGTCTACAATTTTGGTTCTGGTGTTCTTTGACATCTCTTTGGTCTTGGCCATAGTGGAGTTTGGAGTGTGACTGTTTGAGGTTGTGGACAGGTGTCTTTTATACTGATAACAAGTTCAAACAGGTGCCATTAATACAGGTAACGAGTGGAGGACAGAGGAGCCTCTTAAAGAAGAAGTTACAGGTCTGTGAGAGCCAGAAATCTTGCTTGTAGGTAGGTGACCAAATACTTATTTTCCACCATAATTTGCAAAAATATTCATTAAAAATCCTACAATGTGATTTTCTGGATTTTTTTCTTCTCAATTTGTCTGTCATAGTTGACGTGTACCTATGATGAAAATTACAGGCCTCTCTCATCTTTTTAAGTGGGAGAACTTGCACAATTGGTGGCTGACTAAATACTTTTTTCCCCCACTGTATCTGTAGTTTTACCAACCAAATGGCACCCTATTCCCTATATCAGGTTCCTATATAGTCCACTATGTATGGAATAGGGTGCCATTTTGGGAATAGCCTGTGATGGGAGCTCTTTATGTCTGACTGTGTTTTTTTAACATTATAATTTTTATTTTTTTTTACCTTTATTTAACTAGGCAAGTCAGTTAAGAACAAATTCTTATTTACAATGACGGCCTACACCGGCCAAACCCGGACGACGCTGGGCCAATTGTGCGCCGCCCTATGGGACTCCCAATTACGGCCGATTGTGATACAGCCTGGAATCGAACCAGGGGGTCTGTAGTGACGCCTCAAGCACTGAGATGCAGTGCCTTAGACCGCTGCGCCACTCGGTCTGTAGTGACGCCTATAGCACTGAGATGCAGTGCCTTAGGTCCGCTGCGCCACTCGGGAGCTGTGCCGCTGTGTTACAGCTGTAATTGACAGCCAAGTTATCTCTGATGTTCCAACATGTTGTTGTTGTATCAGATGTTTCTGAAATATGTTGATTGTGTAAACCTCCAGAAGACATAAAAGTTAAATGTGTCTTGTTGTGTCCCGAGTGGCACAGTGTTCTAAGGCACTGCATTGCAGTGCTAGCTGTGCCACTAGAGATCCTGGTTCGAATCCAGGCTCTGTCGTAGCCGGCCGCGACCGGGAGACCCATGGGGCGGCGCACAATTGGCCCAGCGTCGTCCAGGGTAGGGGAGGGAATGGCCGGCAGGGATGTAGCTCAGTTGGTAGAGCATGGCATTTGTAATGCCAGGGTTGTGGGTTCGATTCCAGTATAAAAAAAAAGTAAAATGTATGCACTCACTAACTGTAAGTCGCTCTGGATAAGAGCGTCTGCTAAATGACTAAAATGTAAATGTTAAGTTAAAGTAGTGAGGAAACGTAATGAACAGGATCCTGAATAGCAGATTGTTGTGTTAAGTTAATGTAGTGAGGAAACGTAATGAACAGGATCCTGAATAGCAGATTGTTGTGTTAAGTTAATGTAGTGAGGAAACGTAATGAACAGGATCCTGAATAGCAGATTGTTGTGTTAAGTTAAAGTAGTGAGGAAACGTAATGAACAGGATCCTGAATAGCAGATTGTTGTGTTAAGTTAAAGTAGTGAGGAAACGTAATGAACAGGATCCTGAATAGCAGATTGTTGTGTTAAGTTAATGTAGTGAGGAAACGTAATGCTGGTCCTTATGGGAGCACAGTATGACCTTGCACATGGTGAAACACACACACACACTCACACACACACGTACGCAAGCACACACAGTACATACGATAACACACACAAACGCATTTACGCACACACGTACACAAGCACACACACACTCACACATACATACGATAACACTCACACTAAGAAACTCCCACACAAACACACACACACACATACACACACACACACACCCACACACATTCACACTTCCTTGTCTTCCAGGTAGCAATAATTGTAATCAGGGCCAGAGATGAGGAGATGATGGCCTTATAATAACACTCTATGAAGAGTCTAAAGTGAAAAATGACTGTAATATTGGCAGTGGGAAGAAAGGTGAAATAGGTTTGTGTGTGTCAATGTGTGTGTGTGTGTGTGTGTGTGTGTATATGTGTGTGTGAGTATCTGTGTGTGTGTGTGTTCATACAGTGGGGGAAAAAAGTATTGAGCCCCTGCTGATTTTGTACGTTTGCCCACTGACAAAGACATGATCAGTCTATAATTTTAATGGCAGGTTTATTTGAACAGTGAGAGACAGAATAACAACAAAAAAATCCAGAAAAATGTATGTCAAAAATTTTATAAATTGATTTGCATTTTAATGAGGGAAATAAGTATTTGACCCCTCAGCAAAACATGACTTAGTACTTGGTGGCAAAACTCTTGTTGGCAATCACAGAGGTCAGACGTTTCTTGTAGTTGGCCACCAGGTTTGCACACATCTCAGGAGGGATTTTGTCCCACTCCTCTTTGCAGATCTTCTCCAAGTCATTAAGGTTTCGAGGCTGACGTTTGGCAACTCAAACCTTCAGCTCCCTCCACAGATTTTCTATGGGATTAAGGTCTGGAGACTGGCTAGGCAACTCCAGGACCTTAATGTGCTTCTTCTTGAGCCACTCCTTTGTTGCCTTGGCCGTGTGTTTTGGGTCATTGTCATGCTGGAATACCCATCCACAACCCATTTTCAATGCCCTGGCTAAGGGAAGGAGGTTCTCACCCAAGATTTGACGGTACATGGCCCTGTCCATCGTCCCTTTGATGCAGTGAAGTTGTCCTGTCCCCTTAGCAGAAAAACACCCCCAAAGCATAATGTTTCCACCTCCATGTTTGACGGTGGGGATGTTGTTCTTGGGGTCATAAGCAGCATTCCTCCTCCTCCAAACACGGCGAGTTGAGTTGGTGCCAAAGAGCTCAATTTTGGTCTCATCTGACCACAACACTTTCACCCAGTTCTCCTCTGAATCATTCAGATGTTCATTGGCAAACTTCAGACGGGCCTGTATATGTGCTTTCTTGAGCAGGGGGTCCTTGCGGGCGCTGCAGGATTTCAGTCCTTCACGACGTAGTGTGTTACCAATTGTCTTCTTGGTGACTATGGTCCCAGCTGCCTTGAGGTCATTGACAAGATCCCCCCATGTAGTTCTGGGCTGATTCCTCACCGTTCTCATGATCATTGCAACTCCACGAGGTGAGATCTTGCATGGAGCCCCAGGCCGAGGGAGATTGACAGTCCTTCTGTGTTTCTTCCATTTGCGAATAATCGTACCAACTGTTGTCACCTTCTCACCAAGCTGCTTGGCGATGGTCTTGTAGCCCATTCCAGCCTTGTGTAGGTCTACAATCTTGTCCCTGACATCCTTGGAGAGCTCTTTGGTCTCTGCCATGGTGGAGAGTTTGGAATCTGATTGAATGATTGCTTCTGTGGACAGGTGTCTTTTATACAGGTAACAAGCTGAGATTAGGAGCATTCCCTTTAAGAGTGTGCTCCTAATCTCAGCTCGTTATTTGTATAAAAGACACCTTGGAGCCAGAAATCTTTCTGATTGAGAGGGGGTCAAATACTTATTTCCCTCATTAAAATGCAAATCAATTTATAACAATTTTGACATGCGATTTTCTGGATTTTTTTGTTGTTATTCTGTCTCTCACTGTTCAAATAAACCTACGATTAAAATTATAGACTGATCATCTCTTTGTCAGTGGGCAAACGTACAAAATCAGCAGGGGATCAAATACTTTTTTCCCTCACTGTATCTTTGTCTGTGTCTGAGTTAAAATAGTGATGTGTTGTTATAAATGGGGTGGGGTATATTCACATTCAGAAAAGAGAAGAGCAGGTTTGCAGACCAAGAGAGGACAGTGGAGGTTCTATAACATGAAGCCTAGCATTGCTATGATGTGACAGAGATAAAGGAGGAGGAAGCGGAGACAGGTCTAGAATGAAGAGAATGGAGACGTTACAGTGAGCCGTCTAGGACAGGTGGACTGGGCTGTTGGAAAAACTAACTAACAAATTAAAACAACGTTCAGTCCGTGAGTGTATTGTCCCAGGGAATGGCCGCTGCACGGTCGGGGTCTGGCACCGAGCCGTCCACAGCTGTTACAGGGAGAGGAGGGAAACCCAGAAGCAACACACACAGACACACACACACACACACACACACACAGACACACACACACACACACACACACACACACACACACACACACACGCAGGGCAAGATGAGTGTCAGTAACCCCTCTAACCGCGGCAGTTAGCCTAGCGGTTAAGATCGTTGGACCATTAACCTGAAAGGTCGTTGGTTTCAGTCCCCGAGCCTGAAAGGTGGAATAATCTGCCGTTCTGCCCTTTACCAATGCAACCCCCTAAATCAACTACTCCCCGGGCGCCGTTGACGTCCCCCGCACCTCTTTGATTCAGAGGGGTTGGGTTAAATGCTGAAGACACATTTTGGATGAATGCATTCAGTTGTACAACTGTCTAGGTATCCCCTTTCCCTCATCATGACGTTTTTTATAGAAGAGTCTTATATTAGTACGCCTCTTCCCCTCCTCCTGTCCCACCCCCTCCTCCTGTCCCACCCCCTCCTCCCACCCCCTCCTCCTGTCCCACCCCCTCCTCCTGTCCCACCCTCCTCCCACCCCCCTCCTCCTGTCCCACCCCCCTCCTCCCACCCCCTCCTCCTGTCCCACCCCCTCCTCCCACCCCCTTCTCCTGTCCCACCCTCCTCCCACCCCCTCCTCCTGTCCCACCCCCTCCTCCCACCCCCTCCTCCTGTCCCACCCCTAATCCTGTCCCACCCTCCTCCTGTCCCACCCCCTCCTGTCCCACCCCCTCCTCCTGTCCCACCCCTCCTCCTGTCCCACCCCTCCTCCTGTCCCACCCCCCTCCTCCACCGCTCCTCATTTTACCACCCCCTGCTGTTTTCCAGGACTGGCTGGGCCTGAAACAACAATGCTAGAACACATGTCTGGTCAGAGAAAAACTCAATAGCTATGAGCTATGCAGTAAGTCATGCACATATTGACATTCCTTGGGAATAGCAGTTGTCATAGTGATAGCAGTTGTCAAGCAGTGCAAACCTCCCCTATTCACACACCAGTGTCCTTCCCAAACCTTCCCTATTAACGCACCAGTGTCCTTCCCAAACCTTCCCTATTAACGCACCAGTGTCCTTCCCAAACCTTCCCTATTCACACACCAGTGTCCTTCCCAAACCTTCCCTATTAACGTACCAGTGTCCTTCCCAAACCTTCCCTATTAACGCACCAGTGTCCTTCCCAAACCTTCCCTATTCACACATCATTGTCCTTCCCAAACTTCCCTATTCACACACCAGTGTCCTTCCCAAACCTTTCCTATTAACGCACCAGTGTTTCCCAAACCTTCCTATTAAAACACCAGTGTCCTTCCCAAACCTTCCCTATTAACACACCAGTGTCCTTCCCATACCTTCCTATTCAAACACCAGTGTTCTTCCCAAACCTCCCCTATTCACACAACAGTGTCCTTCCCAAACCTTCCCTATTCACACAACAGTGTCCTTCCCAAACCTTCCCTATTAACACAGCAGTGTCCTTCCCAAACCTTCCCTATTCACACACCAATGCAGTTTTTAAATGAAGGTTGTTATTATTAAGGGAAAACAAATCCAAACCCACATGGCCCTTAGTGAAAAAGTGATTGCCCCCTACAACCTAATAACTGGTTGGGCCACCCTTAGCAGCAATCTTTTACAGCGCTATGGAGGAATTTTGGCCCACTCATCTTTGCAGAATTGTTGTAATTCAGCCACATTGGAGGGTTTTCGAGCATGAACTGCCTTTTTAAGGTAATGCCACAGCATCTCAATAGGATTCTGGTCAGGACTTTGACTAGGCCACTCCAAAGTCTTCATTTTGTTTTTCTTCAGCTATTCAGAGGTGAACTTGCTGGTGTGTTTTGGATCATTGTCCTGATGCAGAACCCAAGTTCGCTTCAGCTTGAGGTCACGAACAGATGGCCGGACATTCTCCTTCAGGATTTTTTGGTAGACAGCAGAATTCATGGTTCCATTTATCACAGCAAGTCTTCCAGGTCCTGAAGCAGCAAAACAGACCAAGACCATCACACTACCACCACCATATTTTACTGTTGGTATGATGTTCTTTTTCTGAAATGCGGTGTTACTTTTACGCCAGATGTAATGGGACACACACCTTCCAAAAAGTTCAACTTTTGTCTCGTCAGTCCACAGAGTATTTTCCCAAAGGTCTTGGGGCTCATCAAGATGTTTTCTGGCAAAAATGAGACAAGCCTTAATGTTATTTTTGCTCAGCAGTGGTTTTCGTCTTGGAACTCTGCCATGCAGGCCATTTTTGCCCAGTCTCTTTCTTATGGTGGAGTCATGAACACTGACCTTAACTGAGGCAAGTGAGGCCTGCAGCTCTTTGGATGTTGTTGTGGGGTCTTTTGTGACCTCTTGGATGAGTCGTCGCTGCGCTCTTGGGGTAATTTTGGTTGGCCGCCCACTCCTGGGCAGGTTCACCACTGTTCCATGTTTTCGCCATTTGTGGATAATGGCTCTCACTGTGGTTCGCTGGAGTACCAAAGCTTTAGAAATGGCTTTATAACCTTTTCCAGACTGATGGATCTCAATTACTTTCTTTCTCATTTGTTCCTGAATTTCTTTGGATTTCGGCATGATGTCTAGCTTTTGAGGATCTTTTGGTCTACTTCACTTTGTCAGGCAGGTCCTAGTTAAGTGATTCCGTGATTGAGAACAGGTGTGGCAGTAATCAGGCCTGGGTGTGGCTAAAGGAATTGAACTCAGGTGTGATAAACCACAGTTGAGTTGTGTTATAACAGGGGGGATGTAGGTTTGGATTTAGTTTTCCCTTAATAAGAACAACCTTCATTTCAAAACTGCATTTTGTGTACTTGTGTTATCTTTGACTAATATTTAAATTTGTTTGATGATCTGAAACATTTAAGTGTGACAAACATGCAAACAAATAACAAATCAGGAAGGGGGCAAACACTTTTTCACACCACTGTATATACAGGGTCAGTTCCAGGGTCAGTAGCTATATACAGGGTCAGTTCCAGGGTCAGTAGCTATATACAGGGTCAGTTCCAGGGTCAGTAGCTATATACAGGTACAGTTCCAGGGTCAGTAGCTATATACAGGGACAGTTCCAGGGTCAGTAGCTATATACAGGGTCAGTTCCAGGGTCAGTAGCTATATACAGGGACAGTTCCAGGGTCAGTAGCTATATACAGGGTCAGTGCCAGGGTCAGTAGCTATATACAGGGACAGTTCCAGGGTCAGTAGCTATATACAGGGTCAGTTCCAGGGTCAGTAGCTATATACAGGGTCAGTTCCAGGGTCAGTAGCTATATACAGGGTCAGTTCCAGGGTCAGTAGCTATATACAGGGTCAGTGCCAGGGTCAGTAGCTATATACAGGGACAGTTCCAGGGTCAGTGCCAATACCATATTTACAAAGGAGTTGTAACTCATCCTGTGGTATTTAATGTCACTCAGTTAGTTGAGTTAGACTGTGTCCCAGATGGCACCATATTCCCTATATAGTGCTCTACGTTTGACCAGCAGAGCCCAGGTTAAAATGTTTCCACTAAATTGGGAATAGGGTGTCATTTGGAACACAAATTAACATCTGTAACAACGGTATTGCATGTGGATGGCAATTCTGATAATTATATTTCTGATGCTAATCTTCGTTGCGGGAACTTTGCTACAACAGTTTTGTGTTTCTTTTCAAATCAGTTCTGATTAGTCAACATCATAATCCAAAACCACATGAGAATATCTGTTAATGAGAGGGTGGAACAGTCTTCTATATGACACAAACACACACACACACACACACACACACACAGACAGACAGCTAATCCTTGTCATTATCTCTCTCAGTGAAATTAGTTGACTAGAAAAATGGTTTCATAAATCATAGAGGTGGTATAAAGGAGGGGAGGGAGGGAGGGAGAGAGAGAGAGAGGAAAGGAAAGGAGAGAGAGAGAGAGACACACACACACACACACAGGGGGACAAACACCTACCTGGAGGTGACAGCATTCCCTCCCCCATATGCCCCCCTAGACACAACTACGACAACATAACCAACAAAAACGGGTCACAACTCCTGCAGCTCTGGGTATGTACAGCACATAGTCAATGGTAGGCTTCGAGGGGAATCCTACGGTAGGTACATCTACAACATATGCATGATCAAATGCAAATCTTAGAATCAACTACTAAAGACTACCAGAACCCACTGGATTCTCCAATTACATTGAATGAACTACAGGACAAAATATAAACCCTCCAACCCAAAAAGGCCTGTGGTGTTGATGGTATCCTCAATGAAATGATAAAATATACATACCACGAATTCCAATTGGCTATACTTAAACTCTATAACATCATCCTCAGCTCTGGCATCTTCCCCAATATTTGGAACCAAGGACTGATCACCCCAATCCACAAAAGTGGAGAACATTTGACCCCAATAACTACCGTGGGATATACGTAAACAGCAGCCTTGGGAAAATCCTCTACATTATCATTACCGCAGTCTCATACATTTCCTCAGTGAAACCAATCTACTGAGCAAATGTCAAATTGGCTTTTTACCAAATTACACCTTAATTGATAAACAAACCAAAACAAAGGCAAAGTCTTCTCATGCTTTGTTGACTTCAAAAAAGGTTTTGACTCAATTTGGCATGAGGGTCTGCTATACAAATTGATGGAAAGTGGTGTTGGGGGAAAAACATACGACATTATAAAATCCATGTACACAAACAACAAGTGTGCGGTTGAAATTGGCCAAAAACACACACATTTCTTTCCACAGGGCCGTGGGGTGAGACAGGGATTCATCTTTAGCCCCACCCGCTTCAACATATATCTGAATCTGAAGTCAAATGTCTACTATTTGCTGATGATCTGGTGCTTCTGTCCCCAACCAAGGAGGGCCTACAGCAGCACCTAGATCTTCTGCATAGATTCTGTCAGACCTGGGCCCTGACGGTAAATCTCAGTAAGACAAAAATAATGGTGTTCCAAAAAAGGTCCAGTTGCCTGTCACGGTTTACTAAGCCAGAACCCAGAAGCAGACCAGGACAAGGTAAATTGAAACAAAGGTGAGTGTTTATTTAATAGATCCACGAGTGAGGCTGAATAATCCAGGGAACAGAGCGGGTGGCGTGGATGGGTTGTTGAGGGTGCAGTGGTAGGTCCAGTAATGGCTCGGCAGCCGCCGACCATCAGGCAGAGGTTGGGTGAAGGTTCCGGGTGAGTGACTGCAGATAGAACAAAACGGAGGTAAGTATACAGCAAGTCAAAAAGGTGCAAAACAACAAAACTAACGCTAGAAGTTCCAAGGCTGATACACGGGCAAACATACTGTTCATGGCTAACGATCCGGCAGGGAATGGATGTTAGGACAGAGCCTAAGAAGGGTGATGATCAGGACCAGGTGTGCAGATTGCTGATGGGATGCAGGTGCGGAAATCAAGAGAGCTCCCGCCTAGCAACGTTGCCCGGCAACCAGGCAGGAGCGTTCCAGAACCCTCGGGAAACTGGAGATCCCGAGCAGAAAAACTAATACCCAGACAGAAACCGACTCAGACTGCAGGGATCGTTACAGTACCCCCCTCCGGCGAACGCCACCGGGCGGACTCCCGGAGCGCCAGGATGGAGGCGGTAGAAGTCACGAATGAGGTCAGCATCTAGGATCTGTCGCCGCGGAATCCAACTCCTCTCCTCAGGACCATACCCCTCCCAGTCCACGAGATACTGGAAACCCCGGCCCCGCCGTCTGGAATCCATGATGTGTCGCACCGTGTAGGCAGGACCACCTCCGATCATCCGAGGAGGAGGAGGAGGAGGCGGAGGAGGCAACAGAGGACTGAGGAGAACAGGCTTGAGGCAGGAGACATGAAAGGTGGGATGGACTCTGAGCGTCCTCGGTAGTTTGAGTCGAACTGCCACCGGATTGATCACCTTCTCCACCACAAACGGACCAATGAACCTCGGTAACAACTTCCTAGACTCAGTCCGTAAAGGAAGATCCCGTGTGGCCAACCAGACCCTATCTCCGATGGTATAGGTGGGAGCGGGGATCCGGCGATGATTCGCCTGGAGCTGATACCGGTCCGAAACTCTAAGGAGTGCCTTTCTGGCCCGATGCCAGGTCCGGTGGCAACGACGAATATGGGCCTGAACAGAGGGCACTGAGAGCTCCTTCTCCTGAGAAGGGAACAAGGGAGGTTGGTAGCCATACAGGCACTGGAAGGGAGACATCCCAGTGGCAGATGTAGGGGAGAGTATTGTGGGCATACTCAACCCAAGGCAACTGAGAGACCCAGGAGGTGGGGTTGGAGGAGACAAGGCAGCGTAGCGTGGATTCCATCTTCTGGTTGGCTCTCTCCGCCTGACCATTAGATTGGGGGTGAAAACCAGATGTGAGGCTGACTGTAGCTCCAATGGCCAAACAGAAGGACTTCCAGACAGCAGAGGTAAACTGAGGGGCCACGGTCGGAGACGATATCACTGGGCAAACCGTGGACCCTGAAAACCTCCCTAACCAGGATCTCGGACGTCTCCGAGGCAGAGGGAAGCTTGGCAATAGGCACAAAGTGGGCGAACTTGCTGAATCTGTCCACGATAGTCAGAACGACCGTGTTTCCCCTCAGAAACGGGCAACCCAGTGACAAAGTCCAGGGCCAGATGCGACCATGGTCGCCGGGGAATAGGAAGGGGGTGAAGTAGTCCAGAGCTGGGCCGATTGGTACTCTTATTCTGCGCACACACTGGACAGGCAGCAACATAACCCCGAGTATCCTCGGCCATCGGCAGGCCACCAAAACCGTCTGCAAGAAACGCCATCGTCCGAGCCACGCCAGGGTGACAAGCCATCTTGCTGGCGTGGGACCATTTGAGGACAGCAGGACGAACCGACTCAGGCACAAACAACCGACCGGGTGGACCGTTACCGGGACCGGGCTGCGTCCGAAGGGCCGCCATCACCTCCTCCTCAATCTTCCACCCTAACAGCTCCCACGACGCAGTTCCGGGGGAGAATTGTCTCGGTCTTGGACCCACTCTCCTCCGTCTTGGAGAACATCCGGGACAAGGCGTCCGCCTTGCCGTTCTTAGATCCAGGTCGGAACGTCAGGGAAAAATTGAATCGTCCGAAAAACAACGCCCACCTGGCCTGACGGGAGTTGAGACGTCTAGCCGATTGCACGTAAGCAAGATTCTTGTGGTCAGTCCAGACAATAAACGGTTGCTCCGCCCCCTCCAAGGCAAGTTTCACCGCGAGAAGCTCCCGGTTACCCACATCGTAATTCCTCTCCGCAGGCGAAAGGCGACGAGAGTAGTAGGCGCAGGGATGGAGTTTACTGTCCGTGGAGCATCGCTGCGACAGGATGGCGCCAACTCCCACATCAGACGCGTCCCACTTCAACGACTGAACTGACGGGCCGTGTCCGGCTGAGAGAGAATCGGTGCGTTGGTGAATCGCCTCTTCAAATCCAGAACGCTCGATCCGCCTCCGGATTCCACTTGAAGGTCCTGATACTGGAAGTCAAGGCAGTTAACGGAGCGGCCACACGGCTGTAATCCCGGATGAATCTGCGGTAGAAATTCGCAAACCCCAAAAATCTCTGGAGCTGCAATCTCGTACCGGGCTGGGCCCATTCCAGAACCGCTCTAACCTTCTCCTGGTCCATCCTAATCTCTCCCCTGGAGATGATGTACCCGAGAAAGGATGTCGTGTGGGCGTGAAACTCGCACTTCTCGGCCTTCACGAACAGGCGATTCTCCAACAATCGCTGCAGAACCTGCCGGACATGCTGGACGTGGTCGGAAGGTTCCTTCGAGAAGATCAGAATGTCATCCAGGTAAACAAACACAAAGAGACCGATCATATCTCTCAGGACGTCGTTCACCATACTCTGGAATACCGCTGGAGCATTGGTCAGTCCAAACGGCATCACCTGATACTCGAAGTGACCCATCGGTGTATTGAAACCCGTCAACCACTCGTCCCCCTCTCTGATCCGGACCATGTGATACGCATTGCGTAGGTCTAGCTTGGTGAACACCGTAGCACCCTGTAAGGAGTCGAAGGCAGAACTCATCAAGGGCAGGGGATACTTGTTCTTGACCGTGATGTCATTCAACCCCCGATAATCAATACAGGTCGAAGAGAGCCATCCTTCTTACCCACAAAGAAGAATCCTGCCCCCCAGGGGTGATGACGAGGGACGAACGAGACCAGCAGCTAGGGACTCCTTGATGTAGGTCTCCAAAGCCTCACGTTCAGGTCGGGAGATACTGTATAACCTTCCCTTGGGGTAGACAGCTCCAGGGAACAGGTTGATGGCACAATCATATGGTCGGGTGGGGAGGGAGTGACAGAGCCTTCTGCTTACTGAACACTTCCCCCAAATCGTGATATGTCTCGGGAACCAGGGACAAATCTGGGGGTTTAGCCTCAATCACCTGACTGGGAACCGAATGGGGACAGGCAGTCTTGAGACAGTTAGCATGACAATCAAGGCTCCAACTCGTTACCTTGCCCGTCACCCAATCGAACGTGGGATTGTGTTCCTTCAGCCAGGGGTATCCAAGGACCAGAGGAACATGGGAAGACGGCAGAATGAAGAATGAAATCATCTCCGAATGATTCCCCGACAACAGCATCTTAACCGGTTCAGTCCTCATCGTGATACGTGCCAGACTACTGCCGTTCAGAGTGGTCGCTTCAATGGCTTCCGGCAATTGCTCCTTGGAAAGCCCCAGCTGTTCCACCAACTCGGCATCAAGAAAGCTTCCATCGGCACCTGAATCGATAAAGCGTTAATCGCTAAGCTCTGATTCCTGTTCATAAGGGTAGCCGGGAAACGGGGTCTGACAGAGGTATTGAGAGGTCGAAAACTGGCTCGCTAAAAGTCCTCCCAACTTTAGCGAGCCGCGCAGTTTGACGACCGCCGGGAACAGGTGGCGAGGTAATGTCCCCGAACCACCACAGTAGAGGCAACAGTTAGTCCTACGTCTGAGTTGGCGTTCCTCCTTGGTTAACCCGTGCCGCCCTACTTGCATTGGTTCAGAATCGGGAGACAGGACCTCTCCACTAATCCTGTGTGGTGGACGATGATCGACGTATTCTGGTCCAATCCCCGACCCGACTGGAACCTGAGAAGCTGATCGATTGGACGGAACCCATTGCTTCTCCCTCCTTCGCTCTCGGACTCGATTATCCACCCGAATAGACAAGGCTACCAAGCTGTCCAGGTCACTAGGCTCCGGATAGGAGATCAACTCATCCTTGAGCTGCTCCGACAGACCCTGGTAAAAGGCCGCTTGCAGAGACTCCTCATTCCACCCACTCTCCACAGCCAACGTCTTGAACTCGATCACGAAGTCGGCCACGCTGCGAGTTCCTTGGTGAAGCGAAAACAGGCGCCTAGCTGCGTCCCTCCCTCGGACGGAATGGTCGAAGAGCTTCCTCATCTCGGCCGTGAACCCCTGGTATGAAGCCATGCAGGGGTCTTGTCGTTCCCCAAACGGCTGAAGCCCACTCCAGCGCTCGACCACGCAGCAACTCAATCACAAAGGCTATCCTAGCCTTGTCTGTGGCATAAGAGTAGGGCTGTAGATCGAACACTAACCCACACTGCATAAGGAAAGAACGGCATCTTCCCAGCTCCCCTCATATTTATCCGGCGTCGGAACCTTGGGCTCACGGAAGGACACAGCTCCAGAAGCGGCAGGCGAGATGGGTGAAACCGGTAGTGGATCCTCCACCGGAAACTTGCGCTGGTTCTGGACCTCCGTCAGACCGGTAGAAAGGTTCCGAACTGCCAACGCGATCTCCTGTAGCTCCGTGCTATGATGGCCCAACATCTTCTCCTGATGGGTAATGGCATGGCGAACAGAGTCCAGGTCCGCTGGGTTCATTACTGGCCGGATCGTTCTGACACGGTTTACTAAGCCAGAACCCAGAAGCAGACCAGGACAAGGTAAATTGAAACAAAGGTGAGTGTTTATTTAATAGATCCCACGAGTGAGGCTGAATAATCCAGGGAACAGAGCGGGTGGCGTGGATGGGTTGTTGAGGGTGCAGTGGTAGGTCCAGTAATGGCTCGGCAGCCGCCGACCATCAGGCAGAGGTTGGGTGAAGGTTCCGGTGAGTGACTGCAGATAGAACAAAACGGAGGTAAGTATACAGCAAGTCAAAAAGGTGCAAAACAACAAAACTAACGCTAGAAGTTCCAAGGCTGATACACGGGCAAACATACTGTTCATGGCTAACGATCCGGCAGGGAATGGATGTTAGGACAGAGCCTAAGAAGGGTGATGATCAGGACCAGGTGTGCAGATTGCTGATGGGATGCAGGTGCGGAAATCAAGAGAGCTCCCGCCTAGCAACGTTGCCCGGCAACCAGGCAGGGAGCGTTCCAGAACCCTCGGGAAACTGGAGATCCCGAGCAGAAAAACTAATACCCAGACAGAAACCGACTCAGACTGCAGGGATCGTTACATTGCCAGGACCACGAATACAAATTCCATCCAGACACTGTTGCCCTAGAGCACACAAAAAAGTATACATACCTCGGCCTAAACATCAGTGCCACAGGTAACTTCCACAAAGCTGTGAACGATCTGAGAGACAAGGCAAGAAGGGCCTTCTACGCCATTATAAAATTTGACATACCAATTGGGATCTGGCTAAAAATACTTGACTTTGTTATAGAACCCATTGCCCTTATGGATGTGAGGTCTGGGGTCCGCTCACCAACCAAGAATTCACAAAATGGGACAGACAGCAAATTGAGACTACAAATATCCTCTGTGTACAACGTAAAACACAAAATAATGCATGCAGAGCATGATTAGGCTGACACCCGCTAATTATCAAAATCCAGAAAAGAGCTGTTAAATTCTACAACCACCTGAAAGGAAGTGATTCCCAAATGTTCCTTAACAAAGCCATCACCTACAGAGAGATGAACCTGGAGAAGAGTTTCATAAGCAATCTGGTCCTGGGGCTCTGTTCACAAACACAAACGGACCCCACAGAGCCCCAGGACAACAACACAATTAGACCCAACCAAATCATGAGAAAACAAAAAGATAATTACCTGACACATTGGAAAGAATGAACAAAAAAACAGCGCAAACTAGAATGCTATTTGCCCCAAAACAGAGAGTACACAGTGGCAGAATACCTGACCACTGTGACTGACCCAAAATTAAGGAAAGCTTTGACTATGTACAGACTCAGTGAGCATAGCCTTGCTATTGAGAGAGGCCATAGGCAGACCTGGCTCTCAATAGAAGACAGGCTATGTGCACACTGCCCACAAAATGAGGTGGAAACTGAACTTGAGAGAGAGAGAGAGAGGGAGAGAGAGAGAGAGAGGGGGAGTGGAGCAAGTGGAGGGAGGAAGGAGAGGGTGAGAGGAAGAGACATGGAGAGAGGTACGGTGAGAGGGAGGGGAGAAAAGGAAGGAGGCAGGGGATGGGAGGGGAGAGGAGAGGTATCAGCACCAATACACAACATTATTTCCAAGTGCTTAAATGGTTCTGTTGCTTGGGATACTGGATGCAAAATTAGTTGATATAAAATTGTTTCTCCTCCTTTGGGGACAGAGAAAGTTCAGGGCCATTGATTCTCTGTCTCTGTCTCTCGCTCTCTCTCTCTCTGTCTCTCTCTCTCTCTCTGTCTCTCTCTATCTCTATGTATCTCTCTATCTCTATGTATCTCTCTCTCTCTCTCTCTCTCTCTCTCTCTCTCTCTCTCTCTCTCTCTCTGTCTCTCTCTCTCTCTCTGTCTCTCTCTATCTCTATGTCTCTCTCTCTCTCTCTCTCTCTCTCTCTCTCTCTCTCTCTCTCTCTCTCTCTCTCTCTCTCTCTCTCTCTCTCTCTCTCTCTCTCTCTGTCTCTCTCTCTCTCTCTGTCTCTCTCTATCTCTATGTATCTCTCTCTATATCTCTCTCTCTCTCTCTCTCTCTCGTCTCTCTGTCTCTCTCTCTCTCTATCAGACTGAGAACCATGATATTAAGACATGTGTCTTCCCTCTCCCCTCTCCACACACCCCCTGCCCCCTGCTGCCTCATCCAGCCACCGCCCACCCTCTGAACCGCCACCTCTACTGCCTCCTCCAGCTCTCCAGTCAGTCCTGAGCCCCAACCCTCAGAGGAACAGATAAATAATTAGGAAAGAAGATTGCAGTTGACACCATTTCTGAAAAGCAGGCTAGCAGGCTATAGTTGAGTAGAGCAGGCTATTGTAATAAGAACAGATCACAGGGATTATTTGTTTCTGAGCTGAGAGACAGGAGAGAGGAGATTGAACCCCCCTGGTTCTCCAGTCAGTCTGTGTGTGAGAGAAGAGAGGGAGGAAGGGAGAGAGAGAGAGAGAGAGAGGGGGAGAGATAAAAAGATGGAGTAAGCAGGGCGTGAGAGAGAGGAGAGGAGCGGATTCTATGAGGAGTAACAGAGAAGAGTTGTCCCCCTCCTCAGCGCACTGGCACCAGCTAGCGCCAAGGTTACCGCATAGTGAAACCATGCTCTTAATCGCTCTCTTAACCCCCCTCTCTCTCTTCCTAGTTGAAAGGGATGCCATCTAGCCATATCCCAGAGTTGTCTTCATGAGAACATCCCAGCCTGGTTGGATTGGTGGTGGAGGGTATAGTGAAGATAAATGCCCTGGCCCACAGAAGATGAACGTTTGTGTTTGTGTGTGTGTGTGTCAAATCAAATCATATGTTATTGGTCGCGTACACATATTTTGAAGATGTTATCGCAGGTGCATCGAAATGCTTACGTTTCTAGCTCCAACTGTGCAGAGATACTGAACAATACAAAACAATGCACACATATCACAAAAAAAGAAAGAAATAAAGAAATATCAGAACGAGCAATGTCAGAGATCGGAATATAAATATACATGTATATAATGGTGTGTATAGACAGGATGATTGATTTGATTTGATTGATTTATTAGGATCTCCATTAGCGACGCCAATGGCAACAGCTAGTCTTACTGGGGTCCGACGCAATAAAAAATACATTACAGACAAAATACTTTACAATTTACATACATAATTATTTTTTTACATGTAGTGTGTGTATGTGTGTGTGTGTGTGTGTGTGTGTGTGTGTGTGTGTGTGCATCTATCAGTTACACATACATGTCAGTACATACACACAACAAGTAGGTCACATGGGGAGAGGAGTTGCTTTATTTCGTTTTTTTAAACCAGGTTTGCTGTTCATTTGAACAATATGAGATGGAAGGGAGTTCTTGCAGTAATGGCTCTATATAATACTGTACTCTTTCTTTAATTTGTTCTGGATTTGGGGACTGTGAAAAGACCCCTGGTGGCATGTCTGGTGTGGTAAGTGTGTGTGTCAGGGCTGTGTGTAAGTTGACTATGCAAACAAATTGGAATTTATAACACATTAATGTTTCTTATAAGAAGAAGAAATGACTGCAAAGTCAGTCTCTCCTCAACTCTTAGCCAATAGAGACTGGCATGCATAGTATTAATATTAGCCCTCTGATTACAATGAAGAGCAAGACGTGCCGCTCTGTTCTGGGCCAGCTGCAGCTTAACTAGGTCTTTCTTTGCAGCACTCGACCACATGACTGGACAATAATCAAGATAAAACAAAACTAGAGCCTGCAGGAAAAAAGCAGAGCATCTCTTTATTACAGACAGACCTCTCCCCATCTTTACAACCAATGAATCTATATGTTTTGACCATGACAGTTTACAATCTAAGGTAACACCAAGTCATTTAGTCTCCTCAACTTGCTCAACAGCCACACCATTCATTACCAGATTCAGCTGAGGTCTAGAACTTAGGCAATGATTTGTACCAAATACAATGCTATTAGTTTTAGAGATGTTCAGGACCAGTTTATTACTGGCCACCCATTCCAAATCTGACTGCAACTCTTTGTTAAGGGTTTCAGTGACTTCATTAACTGTGGTTGCTGATGCGTATATGGTTGAATGACCTGTCACTGGCATACATGGACACACATGTTTTGTTTAATGCCAGTTGCAGGTCATTGGTAAAAATAGAAAAGAGTAGAGGGCCTAGAGAGCTGCCCTGCAGTACACCACACTTTACATGTTTGACATTAGAGAAGCTTCCATTAAAGAAAACCCTCTGAGTTATATTAGATAGAAAGCTCTGAATCCACGATATGACAGAGGTTGAAAAGCCATAACGCATGAGTTTTCTCAACAACAGGTTATGATCAATAATATCAAAGGATGCGCTGAAATCTAACAGTATAGCTCTCAAAATCTTCTTATTATCAATTTATTTCAACCAATCATCAGTAATTTGTGTCAGTGCAGTACATGTTGAGTGCTCTTCTCTATAAGCATGCTGAAAGTCTGTTGTTAATTTGTTTACAGAGAAATAGCATTGTTTGCTAAGAGCTGGCATCGAGCTAATAGGTCTGCTGTTAGAACCAGTAAAGGCCGCTTTACCACTCTTGAGTAACGGAATTACTTTAGCTTCCCTCCAGGCCTGAGCACAAAGACTTTCCTCTAGGCTCAGATTAAAAATATGACAGATAGGAGTGGCTATAGACTTAGCTACCATCCTCAGTAGCTTTCCATCTAAGTTGTCAATGCCAGGAGGTTTGTCATTATTGATCAATAGCAAAACAAAATCCACCTCTCCCACACTAACATTACAAAATTCTAATACAATACTGTTATTTCATTATTAGTTTTTTTTATGCATAAGTACGATGGCTCACTGTTCGTTGTTGGCATTTCCTGCCTAAGTTTGCCCACTTTGCCATTGCATTAATCATTCTAATAATTGGCAACATCAAATGGTTTTGTGATGAATAAGCCATCTGATTCTATGAAAGATGGAGTTTAATTTGTCTTTCTCCAAAGTACTCCAAAGTTTTTTAAAGTCATTCTTTATATGGTTGATTTTGGCTTCATAATACAGTTTCATCTTATTTTTGTTGTGTTTCTCAATTTGCAGTAAGTCAGCCAGTCAGATGTGCAGCCAGACTTAATAGCCACTCTTTTTGCCCCATTTCGCTTAACCATGTCGTTTTTCAATTCCTCATCAATCCACGGAGCCTTAGCAGCTCTAACAGTCAGTTTCTTGACATGTGCATGTTTATCAATAATTGGAATAATTGGAATTTCATAAATTCATCAAGTGCAGCATCTGGATGCTCCTTATTAATCACATCAGACCAACACATATTTTTAACATCATCCACATAAGAGTCACAGCAAAATCGTTTATGGGATCTCTTAAACACTATTTTAGGCCCAGCTTTTGGAACTTTGGCTTTCCTGGATATAGCTACTATATTGTGATCACTGCATCCAATGAGTACGGATACAGCTTTAGAACAAAGTTCTACAGTATTAATAAAAATGTGATCAATACATGTGGAGGATCTTGTTCCTGTAGTGTTTGTAAACACCCTGGTAGGTTGATTAATGACCTGAACCAGATTACAGGCACTGGTTACAGTGAGAAGCTTCCTCTTGAGCAGACAGCTTGATGAAAACCAGTAAATATTCAGGTCCCCAAGAAAGTAGACCTCTCTGTCTACATCACATACACTGTCAATGGACAGTATAGAGAATGAATAGAAAAGGTGTGTACAGCAGTAGTTATATAGGATGACCCATGACCAGAATACAGTATATATATATATATATATATATATACAAGTGTGTAAAACAGTATGTCAACATTATTAAAGTGACCATGATTATGTAAACATTATTATTAAAGTCAAAATTCACAAAGCCGCGGGGCCAGACGGATTACCAGGACGTGTACTCAAAGCATGTGCGGACCAACTGGCAAGTGTATTCACTGACATTTTCAACCTCTCCATGACCGAGTCTGTAATGCCTACGTGTTTCAAGCAGACCAACATAGTCCCTGTGACCAAGGAAGGTAACCTGCCTAAATGATTACCGCCCCATAGCACTCACGTCGGTAGCCATGAAGTGCTTTGAAAGGCTGGTCATGGCTCACATCAACAGCATCATCCTGGATACCCTAGACCCACTTCAATTCACATACCGCCCCAACAGATCCACAGATGACGCAATCTCAATCACACTCCATACTGCCCTTTCCCACCTGGAGAAAAGGAACACCTATGTGAGAATGCTGTTCATTGACTACAGCTCAGCGTTCAACACCACAGTGCCCACAAAGCTCATCACTAAGCTAAGGACCCTGGGACTAAACATTTACATTTTAGTCATTTAGCAGACGCTCTTATCCAGAGCGACTTACAGGAGCAATTAGGGTTAAGTGCCTTGCTCAAGGGTACGTCAACAGATTTTTCACCTAGTCGGCGCGGGGATTAGAACCAGCGACCTTTCGGTTACTGGCACAACGCTCTTAACCACTAAGCTACCGGCCGCCTAAACACCTCCCTCTGCAACTGGATCCTGGACTTCCTGACGGGCCGCCCACAGGTGGTAATGGTAGGCAACAACACATCTGCCACGCTGATCCTCAACACTGGGGTCCCTCTGGGGTGCGTGCTTAGTCCCCTCCTGTACTCCCTATTCACCTACGACTGCGTGGCTAAACACGACTCCAACACCATCATTAAGTTTGCCGACGACACAACAGTGGTAGGCCCGATCATCGACAACGATGAGAAAGCCTATAGGGAGGAGGTCAGAGACCTGGCAGTGTGGTGCAAGGACAACAACCTCTCCCTCAATGTGAGCAAGACAAAGGAGCTGATCGTGGACTACAGGAAAAGGCGGGCCGAACAGGCCACCATTAACATCGACGGGGCTGTAGTGGAGCGGGTCGAGTGTCCACATCACCAACAAACTATCATGGTCCAAACACACCAAGACAGTCATGAAGAGGGCACAACAACACCTTTTCCTCCTCAGGAGACTGAAAATATTTGGCATGGGTCCCCAGATCATCAAAAAATTCTACAGCTGCACCATTGAGAGCATTGACCGTAAGGCGCTACAGCGGGTAGTGCATACGGCCCAATACATCACTGAGGCCAAGCTTCCTGCCATGCAGGAACTCTATACCAGGCGGTGTCAGAGGAAAGCCCAAATAATTGTCAAAGACTCCAGTCACCCAAGTCATTGACTGTTCTCTCTGCTACCGCACTGCAAGCGGTACCGGAACGCCAAGTCTAGTACCAAAAGGCTCCTTGACAGCTTATACCCCCAAGACATAAGACTGCTGAACAATTATTAAAATGGCCACCCGGACTATTTACGTTGACCCCTGCTGCTACCCGCTGTCTATTATCTACAGTGAGGGAAAAAAGTATTTGATCCCCTGCTGATTTTGTACGTTTGCCCACTGACAAAGAAATGATCAGTCTATAATTGTAATGGTAGGTTTATTTGAACAGTGAGAGACAGAATAACAACAAAAAAATCCAGAAAAACACATGTCAAAAATGTTATACATTGATTTGCATTTTAATGAGGGAAATAAGTATTTGACCCCCTTTCAATCAGAAAGAGTTCTGGCTCCCAGGTGTCTTTTATGCAGGTAACGAGCTGAGATTAGGAGCACACTCTTAAAAGGAGTGCTCCTAATCTCAGTTTGTTACCTGTATAAAAGTCACCTGTCCACAGAAGCGATCAATCAATCAGATACCAAACTCTCCACCATGGCCCGTCTGAAGTTTGCCAATGAACATCTGAATGATTCAGAGGAGAACTGGTTGAAAGTGTTGTGGTCAGATGAGACCAAAATCGAGCTCTTTGGCATCAACTCAACTCGCCGTGTTTGGAGGAGGAGGAATGCTGCCTATGACCCCAAGAACACCATCCCCACCGTCAAACATGGAGGTGGAAACATTATGCTTTGGGGGTGTTTTTCTGCTAAGGGGACAGGACAACTTCACTGCATCAAAGGGACGATGGGCGGCGCCATGTACCGTCAAATCTTGGGTGAGAACCTCCTTCCCTTAGCAAGGGCATTGAAAATGGGTCATGGATGGGTATTCCAGCATGACAATGACCCAAAACACATGGCCAAGGCAACAAAGGAGTGGCTCAAGAAGAAGCACATTAAGGTCCTGGAGTGGCCTAGCCAGTAACACAGGAGAACTTTGGTAGCGTTTTCTTCAGATTTCCTTTATTAAAGTCCGCAGCTACAATAAAGTAGGAGCTAGAAACAGGGCGACCATGTCTTTCGGCACCATCTTGTAGTGTGTGTGTGGGGGGGGGGAGGGGGGGTTGGGTGTAGTGTGTGTGTTTGGGTGTGTGTTTGTGTGTGTATGTGTGGGGGGG